>NW_007377926.1:4868-23892 GCF_000475195.1 Diaphorina citri | reverse complement strand
ACTCGGTCAAAGGAATTGCCTTACTTTAAAAATGAGGACCATCATTTTAAGAATATCAATTTGTGTGAAGCGTGTAAATGATAATGTATTTTCTAAATAAATGACATCACTATCTACTTGATCATGAAATTGGAGAACAAAAGAATATTATGTTTCCAAACTGTAGATATAACAGTTAGAATAATAAGATTTATATCTTGAAAAATCAAAAAGTTTTGTTGATTACTATTTGTGTGAAGCGCGTAAATGATAATGTATTTTCTAAATAAATGACATCAATACCTACCTACTTGATCATGAAATTGGAGAACAAAAGAATAGGTATTATGTTTCTAAACTATAGATATAACAGTTAGAATAATAAGATTTATCTTGAAAAATCAAAAAGTTTTGTTAATTACATATGTAGATGTTAGCTCTCAGAAATTAATAGGTATCGATAATGTATTTTCTAAACAAATGACATCAATACCTACTTGATCATGAAATTGGAGAACAAAAGAATATTATGTTTCCAAACTATATATAGATATAACAGTTAGAATAATAAGATTTATATCTTGAAAAATAAAAAAGTTTTGTTAATTACATAGATGTTAGGATAATTTGAAAAGGCATGCGGAATCTAATCAATAAGTAGAATCTTACCTGCATTTTCACCATTGAGTTCATCAAATGTTTTGTTGGTCATTTGGAATAATGCATCTAGAGGAGAGTTCTTCTTCCTATTGCCTCCTTGTTGATGTGATGTAGAACTGGATGACTGAGGATGACTACTAGCAGACTGAGGTTGAATATCAGGTGATGTACAGTTACTATTGTTCGTGGAAATTGATTTTTCACTAGACGATCGTTCACTTTCATATATTGAATGGTTATTGGTAATGCATCTAGAGGAGAGTTCTTCTTCCTATTGCCTCCTTGTTGATGTGATGTAGAACTGGATGACTGAGGATGACTACTAGCAGACTGGGGTTGAATATCAGGTGATGTACAGTTACTATTGTTCGTGGAAATTGATTTTTCACTAGAAGATCGTTCACTTTCATATATTGAATGGTTATTGGTTAGGTCAATGGATTTCGACCTCAGTTGTTGATGTACTAGGTTTTGTTGGAGTAATGTCCTATTGAGCAGTTGTTGATGCAGTACATTGGGCAGTGCGAGAGCCGCACGCGTGTCTAGGAATGGTAATGTTCGGCAATTTTCTAGGAAAGATAAATTTCTATCGAGAAGATAATTGTTGGCAAAGTTTACATGAGCCGGTGGTGGTGTGAGCTCTTTGCTGGCACGATCACATACAGTCTCCTCATCCCAAGGTCGAACGATTTTAACTTCTTTATTATGACTGCCTGGCGGTGTGTTTGTTTTGTGACTTAGAATGTCCAAGATGGAGAAGCTTTTCACGCCATTGTTATTGTTGTTTGTAGACGAGTCATCACTTTGTATGCTATGTCTGCGAGTAGCTTCATAGTGGCGGCGTAGGTCACTCCCATCATCAGAGAATGATAATCTTCTGGCAGTTTCTTCACTAGGTCTGTCAAGTTCGTCGTCCAATCTTTGTTTACTGAACACTTTTTTGCTATTTGTTGTTTCTTTCCTATTGATACTGTATTTGATTTTATCTATTTGCATCATTTTCAGTTTCTTCAAAGGTTTAAAGTAGCTATTAGGATTTTTATTACTATCATCACCGTTATGACTATCTTCATCATTATCACCTTGTGTTGATGAGGAAGAGGAGTAGGTTCTTCTCCGAACTTCTTTCCTATTGATTTCAGGTTGTGTTCTAAGCCAAAACCACCAAGACTCACCACTCACAAAACCAACTGGGATGCATTCAAATATTACATTGAAGAAAACGTGAACCTCAATCTAAGTCTGAAAACTCCTGATGACGTAGACAATGCAGCCCAGTACCTGACCACCATCATACAGAAAGCCGCATCCTTTGCCACTGCTACACCTGAAAAAGGAACAGAAGAACAAATTAACTTACCAAAACAAATACGAGATCTAATAGCTGAAAAAAGAAGAGTAAGAAGGTTGTGTTCTACTTATTAGTCTAGTATCACATTCATCTTCTAAATCTTTTTGTATTGGACTAGGACAGCCTACACTAATCTCGTCTTCGCTAGGATTTGGGGAATCTTGTTCCATCTCTCTATTGACTAAATGTATCCTGTCCCTTAGATTAGATTCATGTAGATTACCTATGTCTTTGTAGTAGTGAGCATTCATTCCTAGGCCTGGAGATGAAAAGTTTTCATTCTTGAAAGGATATATCCCGATTGTAGTTTTCATTTCGTCCGGTGCTGTTTGGACTAGGACAGCCTACACTAATCTCGTCTTCACTAGGATTTGGGGAATCTTGTTCCATCTCTCTATTGACTAAATGTATCCTGTCTCTTAGATTAGATTCATGTAGATTACCTATGTCTTTGTAGTAGTGAGCATTCATTCCTAGGCCTGGAGATGCAAAGTTTTCATTCTTGAAAGGATATATCCCGATTGTAGTTTTCATTTCGTCGGCATTCATTCCTAGGCCTGGAGATGAAAAGTTTTCATTCTTGAAAGGATATATCCCGATTGTAGTTTTCATTTCGTCCGGTGCTGTTGATGTGGATGGTTGTTGTTCATTCAATACTTCAGGTCGATCTATTTCTTCCTGATCAGATGAATTAGAATTGTTCTCGTGAATTTCTTTGTCAGTCTCTTCTCTTGATGAATTACAATTTGTTGCCATAATCTAAACACAAAAACATTGTAAGTGGCTCATATTACTGTGCAGTATTGTTATTTCTTAAGGTTTGTATTTTATCACAAAAAGTATCCATTCTGCAACTACTACCTATGCACACAAAGTTAAATCAATTGAAAATTACAATTTTATTGTAGTAAGGTTTATTTTGTCACACAATAAATTAAAACAAATTCCACAATGCCTTATTTTGTTATTTTAACAAGTTAGTATTTTCTGTTATTTTATATTTTTAATCTAATCAAATGAAGGAATCAAAGAATTCTAATTATTAACTTATTAATTACGAATTGTTCTCGTGAATTTCTTTGTCAGTCTCTTCTCTTGATGAATTACAATTTGTTGCCATAATCTAAACACAAAAACATTGTAAGTCGTGGCTCATAATGTGCAGTATTGTTATTTCTCAAGGTTTGTATTTATCACAAAAAGTATCCATTCTGCAACTACTACCTATTCACACAAAGTTAAATCAAAACATTAAATGAAAATTACAATTTTATTGTAGTAAGGTTTATTTTGTCACACAACAAATTAAAACAAATTCCACAATGCCTTGTTTTGTTATTTTAACAAGTATTTCCTGTTATTTTATATTTTTAATTTAATCAAATGAAGGAATCAAAGAATTCTAATTATTAACTTATTAATTATTAGGAACTTAGATATAAAACGATTATTTAAAAAATAAATTAAACTTGAATATTAAGTTTTTGAATTATGAAAAACAAATTACTATGAGTTTTACAGGGATAAATAAAAAATATTCCACATTAAAACAAACAGAATATAGAATTTATTGATTTATTTCAACACGCACTTAGTAGAAAAATTTTCATGAACATATTAAAAAACACAATTTTGGATTATCAATAAAATTAAATTTGAATTTATTTCACTAAAAGTTTGAAAATAACTTTCAAAAAATATTATGTGAAAAAATTGTTTGAAAAATTAAAGAACTAAAAACAGAAGCTTTCAATATTGTACAGTTTAAATGTATTTTTCTTTCGGGAAACTGACAACTGCTTCAATATAGAAACTGTATGGAGCAGTGAGCAGTGGTCAGTTTCACACAAGGAAAATACATCTGTCGTTGGGCATTTGCTGACATGTGCCGAATTTCAAATCA
Source organism: Diaphorina citri (assembly GCF_000475195.1). Classification (NCBI taxonomy): domain Eukaryota; kingdom Metazoa; phylum Arthropoda; class Insecta; order Hemiptera; family Psyllidae; genus Diaphorina; species Diaphorina citri. Next base: position 19,999 of record NW_007377926.1, on the reverse strand, counting down.
GTTGAGCCGATGGATGTGGCTCAAATGAGTGGTCCGGTGAACTTCAGAAGTCATCAGGAAAAGACCCTCACCTCAAGGGACCCTCATGCAGTAGAAAACTGATGCAAAGGGTGGAAATAAAACTGTGATTTTATAAGAAAAAAAAAGTTAAGAGCCCTCTTTGAAATATTTCTCTAGTTCCTCATTATTTTGTCCGCATGTTATACCTATGTATTTGTCATTAAGAAAATTATCTCTACTAAAACATATCTTTCATTATCCATCCTGTAATGAATGTTACGTAAAGATTGTCACATTTTGTGTCCCAATTCAATTTTTTCGTCTTGATTTTTCCCTAAAATAACAAACACTAAACGGAAACAATTTACAACAAATAAGGACTATACTACCCTAGGAACAAAAGGAGACCTACTACCCTACTATGGCGGTAATGGGGAGCCTTGGTTATGTACTTTGGGTTTGTGTTGGGTTTCGATATGTCATGGATTATTTATACAGTTGCTAACTAATCTATCCAATTCTCCTCACAGATGTGTTTATTTTATCTGAATACCTACTTTTGAATTTCATTTCTCTATGTATAGGTACCTACTTTTCCTGTGTGACAGTTTAGGAATATAGACTGTTTGATATAATAACAATTTGCTCTACTTATTACTCTATTACTAGTGGAGATGGCAAAACTACAATGCTGCATGCTGCAATAAGAATGCTCATACGAATATTACACTACCTAATAGTGGAGATGTCAAAACTAATACATACAATGTTGTGTTGGACTTTTACTCGCACTAGTTGGTGGTGGAGATGTCAAAACTACAATGTTGTAATCAGAATATTACTCGTAGTGGAGATGCCAAATTACCACTGATGATCCGATTTTGATGAAATTCAACGAAAATGTTTACAACAAAAAGAAATTTTGCTCTACTTTTATTGTCTAATTAGCCCTTTGTGTGCTAGGGGCTTTTATTTGAGTGAGTTCCTCATTCTACATTTCCTAAACTAAATTTAATATTCAATTCTCAACATTACGGCACTTGTAGTAGGTCTGTAACTTTGTGTGTATTCGTTAAGGTTAAATCTATCACATCAGTTCTCAGTTTCATTATCAGCTTCATCATTGTTGAAGTGCTCCTAAAAAAAATTGGAATGGGACCAAAATGTCGACAGTAAAATTCTTTAAATATTACATTGTTTTCTATAATTTTGACGATTGGATTGAAATGTTGAGTGACAAATGACAGAAACTTATTCAACTCTTTTATTTCTAGTCCCATTATCAAGTTGCTACCATTGTAATATGATGTAGATTTAGATTCATTGTTTGTTGTATGGTTGAGAATTTTGAGAAACATAATTATCATAGAAATATCTATTTTAGTAAAATTTTATCAAAATCAGACAAACCGTTCCGGAGTTTTATGGTGAACCAAATCAAATAACTAATCAATATTAAAAGGAAAAAATCTTTAGGTGTATCCACACATAGTCGACCGGCCGTCCATACTGCCTCGATAATATAGATTGAGCTCGTCGATCGACGGCCGGTCGACTATTTGAACACACCTTTCGACTAAAAACTCAGAATTCTCATCGCTCGTTCACTTCACCCTGTACTCTGAAGTTCATCAGTCGTTTTGTAAAATAACAAACACTAAACGGAAACAATTTACAACAAATAAGGACTATACTACCCTAGGAACAAAAGGAGACCTACTACCCTACTATGACGGTAATGGGGAGCCTTGGTTATATGTACTTTGGGTTTGTGTTGGGTTAGAGTAGTGGTTCCCAAACCTTTCTGGTCTCAAGGGACACTTTTTCAGCAACAAACCTTTTGTGGCACACTCTGGCATATCAAACTGATTACTTGATATAATACGAGTTACAACGTTACTATAACTCCTATAATTCCAAAGAAATTTTCAATATTTTCAATATTGTGGGTACAATTTTATTTGTGGCCTTTTTTTCCCTGGAAATCTCCCATCAACCACTATCCCCGGTTGGGAATCATTGGGTTAGAGAGATTGATACATTATGAGTTCTTCCTTTTCTTCTTCGTCGTTCTATATAGTTATACCTAGATATTTAGGTGTTTGGTCGATGTTAATGACTGTGTTTTCCCCCCAATTCAAAGGCCGAGAGGTCTGATACAAAAGCCGACAGAGTGGCGCCTAAGGAATACAATGATAGACTGTGTGTGAGGTGACGAAAGGTATTCAGAGTAGACAAAGGTGCAGCCAAGCTATTATAGTGATTTATTCACCTTTTTCCATACGTCCTTGATATGGGAATTTAGTGGGTCAGTTTCACAGAAGGAAAATACATCTCTGTCGTTGGGCATTTGCTGACATGTGCCGAATTTCAAATCAGTTGGGCCGATGGATGTGGCTCAAATGAGAGGTCCGGTGAACTTCAGAAGCCAACAGGAAAAGACCCTTACCTCAAGGGACCCTCATGCAGTAGAAAACTGATGCAAAGGGTGGAAATAAAACTGTGATTTTATAAGAAAAAAAAAAGTTAAGAGCCAGCCCTCTTTGAAATATTTCTCTAGTTCCTCATTATTTTGTCCGCATTATACCTATGTATTTGTCATTAAGAAAATTATCTCTACTAAAACATATATCTTTCATTACCCATCCTGTAATGAATGTTACGTAAAGATTGTCACATTTTGTGTCCTAATTCAATTTTTTCGTCTTGATTTTTCCCTAAAATAACAAACACTAAACGGAAACAATTTACAACAAATAAGGACTACTACCCTAGGAACAAAAGAAGACCTACTACCCTACTATGGCGGTAATGGGGAGCCTTGGTTATGTACTTTGGGTTTGTGTTGGGTTTGAGTAGTGGTTCCCAAACCTTTCTGGTCTCAAGGGACACTTTTTCAGCAACAAACCTTTTGTGGCACACTCTGGCATATCAAACTGATTACTTGATATTATATAATACGAGTTAGTACAACGTTACTATGACTCCTACAATTCCAAAGAAATTTTTAATATTTTCAATATTTTGGGTACGATTTTATTTGACACCTAAAAAAAAGGAAAATGAGAAATCTTTTTATTATATAGTTCCGACGAAATGACCCCATGATTCATACGTAGGTATAGTTTTTACCCTCATTCATTCTGGCCATTGATTACGAATTTTCATTCATTGTTGAAAAACCTTTGCCGGTGTGAAGCACTTCGCTTACTCTCTCAATAATAACGACGTTAGTCAACTTGTTCTCTAGAATCTACGAATGATCACCGTTCAATAATTGAAAAACGATTCGGATTCTTGGGTCAACCCTTTCCTTAGCTCTTAGATATGGGCCTGGCCTCTCATAAATTAATAGGTATACCTACATAAAGCGACATTTTCCTGCGATCTCTCGATCAAAATCGACATTACTTACTTTCCCCACACACTATCGACGGATTTCTCGGATATATAAAACTGCCTAATACCTACCAGTCAGCTGAGCAGTTTCTCCTGGAGGAGAGTGGTGATGTTGATATGTAGCTTCTGACGTTAATCAACTTGTTCCCTAGAATCTACGAATGATCACCGTTCAATATTTGAAAAACGATTCGGATTCTTGGGTCAACCCCTTCCTGAGCTCTTAGATATGGGTCTGGCCGAATCCTCTCAGAAATTAATAGGTATAGGGTATACCTACATAAAGTGACATTTTCCTACAATCTCTCGATCAAAATCGGCATTACTTATTTTCCCTACACACTATGGACAAGACACTCTTGTCGCATTTCTCGGATTTATAAAACTGCCTAATACCTACCAGTTAGCTGAGCAGTTTCTCCTGGAGGAGAGTGGTGATGTTGATATGTAGCTGAAATGCAAGAAGAAATTCTGATTCTGGACAATAAACAAAAACAAAAATGAACGAAAATAAAACTACACTAAAAGCCATGACAATGCTCCTGTCACCTTGATAGATTTCAGGAAACAAAAAACATCAACAACCATATTTCTGTTGAAAGCAATTTGGCCTTTTTTGTACGGACCTGTCTATTGTCTTTTTCTTGGTCATGTCCGGTATAGGGACCTTTGAGAGTCTCATTCATATTCAGGTCTACTGCAGTATCAGGTCTACCAGAGCCTTTGTTTTAATAGGAGGAAATGATCTAATTGTGTCGCCAGACATCATTACCACACTGGCACGATGATGTCTATGTGTAAATACCCATATATACCGGGTGGTGTCAATAACGTGGTGAGAGCCTTTGTTTTAATAGGAGGAAATGATCTAATTGTGTCGCCAGACATCATTACCACACTGGCACGATGATGTCTATGTGTAAATATACTGGGTGGTGCCAATAACGTGGTGACACTTTAGTTATCCTTTAAAAGGAAGGGCGAACAGTCAAAACAGTTTAAATGTATTTTTCTTTCGGGAAACTGACAACTGCTTCAATAGAAACATGTATGGAGCAGTGAGCAGTGGGTCAGTTTCACAGAAGGAAAATACATCTCTGTCGTTGGGCTGTTTGATCGTGTCAGGTGCGGGGTTAGGGTGATTTTGGAATCCGGGCAGCTTTCAGGTCGTAACTTTAGAGCGGTAAAGGTGCTTTTCAGTATCATCCTAGCAATATGATTGAGGCTATGTCAAGACAATATTCTGCTTGTTTTGCAGAAGTTCTTATAGCTCTTATACCTCCTCAGAATAGGGACTATAAAATTTTCTTTGGAGGACTGACACTATTTATAGGATATTCAACCTAAATTGATAGCTTCGTAAACATCACAGCTTGATGGATAGAGAAGTGAGAAGAGAAGGTATAAATCATGTAAATTTTGATTATTATGGGACGTCGAAAAAGAGAAAGGTTCAACATTACATCATGATCATATATTGTAGCACTATCGTGGTCAATAGTTGTCAAAAGATGCTGCAGGGGTGGATCCAAAGATTGAATAACAATGCAAATTCCTTGCATTCTTGATAAGACGACACTCCTAGCTACTTACTATAAGTATTACGTAACATATATAGCTTGACGCAATATTCAAATTGGTCGAAATCAAAAGTAACCATGACATTTTGTGAATCATCCATCATCATTCCTGATGTCTTAAATCATCTACCGAATAAAAAGACACATCCTTGCTTCCATCTACCGAAGACTCATAGTTTCCTCGTTCGTGAGATAATCATGAACCCCTCTTGATGATAGTGGTAGGAATGGCAGTTCAAAACCTTCTGGACACCAAGAAAAAATATCCTCCTCGGACTCGTTCCATGTTCGAAGACTCATAGTTTCCTCGTTCGTGAGATAATCATGAACCCCTCTTGATGATAGTGGTAGGAATGGCAGTTCAAAACCTTCTGGACTTCTGGACACCCAGAAAAAAATATCGTCCTTGAACTCCTTCCATGTTCAAGACTCTACAGATACCTTACATTGTTCCAATCAGTTCAAGAAGTTCTGGTACTCTCCCCTGCTCCCGGATACAAGTTAAGGCACCTGGGTTTTTGGAAGCTGAGGTAGGTAGATAGATAGGTTATTTACCAGCGTTCCTACTAGAAGTAGTAATTAGTCAGGACACCTCGTCTTTTCTCCTGAAGCCGCGTCGTGTAATATAAACAATAAACGATTGCTGAAGGTTTATTGAAATGACATATTGTAGCTTTAAAAAAATTATCTGAAACCGACTCAGCCTCAGTGGTGTATGTCTGTAATCTGTATGTAGGCAGTGGTCGCGGCGGTGAACTTTGGGTTCGGGAGTTGATGGATCGATTCCTCATCATAAATTTTAGCACAATGTATACAGCCAAAGATAGAAAAAGGTGACATTTTCTCGTTTACAGAGGTTCGGAGATTTGAATTCTCGTTTATAGAGGTCCATTTTGCCTTGTTTATATGAGCGTTCCCTTAGCGAAAAAGGGGCCATTTTCTCGTTTATAGAGTTTTTATTTTCTCGTTAAACCAGGTTTTTGGCCCAAAAATGAAGGGGATTTGAAAATTTCTTGTTTATCCATCAGGTTTCTCGTTTATCCAGGATGACATGGGATGGAGAATCCGACCGTTCCCACTTGTCATTCGGGAAAAAATCGTGTCGTGGGAACACTCTCATTTGAATTACATTCACTACAGCACAGTCGGGGATAAAATCGGATGAAACTCAAAACAAATTTATTAGGTATTCCTCCGAGCTCCGGGTCCAGAGATGACATGGGATGGAGAATCCGACCGTTCCCACTTGTCATTCGGGAAAAAATCGTGTCGTGGGAACACTCTCATTTGAATTACATTCCTTACAGCACATTCGGGAAAAAATCGTATCGTGGGAACACTCTCATTTGAATTACATTCCCTACAGCACATTCAATGATAAAATCGGATGAAACTTAAAACAAATTTACTAGGTATTCCTCCGAGCTCGGGGTCCAGAAGTCCAGATCAGTACATTGGTAATATCATTCCAGATCAGTACATTGGTAATATCATTGGTTTACTAGAAAATCTCGTAATCTGATTGGTCAACTGGTGAAAACCATTGGCAAAGAGGCCTAGGTAGGAGTATGTAGATATTCAAGTGGGACGAAAACGATGGCGGACGAAACTTTGCTTCGACCATGCCACTGAATATCATTGGTTTACTAGAAAATCTCGTAATCTGATTGGTCAACTGGTGAAAACCATTGGCAAAGAGGCCTAGGTAGGAGTATGTAGGTATTCAAGTGGGACGAAAACGATGGCGGACGAAACTTTGCTTTGACCATGCCACTTATTGGCAAAGAGGCCTAGGTAGGAGTATGTAGGTATTCAAGTGGGACGAAAACGATGGCGGACGAAACTTTGCTTTGACCATGCCACTGTTGGCATGGTCGTGTTGGCGAACATATATTGAGAAACCTGTTGATGTTGAAGAGAATCTGCCACTTAGTTGGGATAGCAAAACATGATGCAATGGTCTAACGTACAGATGTAGCAAGAGCTATGGTTGAGGCTAGGGTAGACATTATTTAGACATGGCCGGATGGGACAGAATACTGATGGTTGGTTAACCACTGTTGGCATGGTCGTGTTGGCGAACATATTGAGAAACCTGTTGATGTTGAAGAGAATCTGCCACTTAGTTGGGATAGCAAAACAAGATGCAATGGTCTAACGTACAGATGTAACATATTGAGAAACCTGTTGATGTTGAAGAGAATCTGCCACTTAGTTGGGATAGCAAAACATGATGCAATGGTCTAACGTACAGATGTAACAAGAGCTATGGTTGAGGCTAGGGTAGACATTATTTAGACATGGCCATATTGAGAAACCTGTTGATGTTGAAGAGAATCTGCCACTTAGTTGGGATAGCAAAACATGATGCAATGGTCTAACGTACAGATGTAAAAAGAGCTATGGATGGACAGAATACTGATGGTTGGGTAGCTAATGGGTACTGAAAGGGATATGGAAATAAAGAAATGGGACGCAAGAGCGGGCGGAGAGAGTCTATTAAAAACAATACAAATAAGTAACTTAATAATCAAACATAATAGTGATACAACTCTAATGGAAAACATAGACAAAGAAGAAGCCTTAACCGAAAAAAAGGAATAATTACCGGAAGGGCTCACCACCACGGCAGCGTAAAACAAAAACTTAATACAAATAAGTAACTTAATAATCAAACATAATAGTGATACAACTCTAATGGAAAACATAGACAAAGAAGCCTTAACCGAATACAAATAAGTAACTTAATAATCAAACATAATAGTGATACAACTCTAATGGAAAACATAGACAAAGAAGCCTTAACCGAAAAAAAAAAGGAATAATTACCGGAAGGGCTCACCACCACGGCAGCGTAAAACAAAAACACAATGATATTTCCATTAATCTAGACACAATACTAAGGGAATATGTAGACAATTTCGGAGCAAGTTTAATTGAGATGTATCAGAAAATCATCATGTGCGACCGAGAAACACCTTGGAAGAAATTAATTCCGAATTGAAAACTCATATTAGAAACAATGATTGAACTTGATGGAGGCATTACAATCAAAACAATTGGAGAACTTCCTATCCTACTGGGAGATAATGAAAGCCTAGCACCCCCTAGTAACCAATCCCAGGACAATAGTAGAAGCAGAAGTGAGAAAATAGGGCGACCATTTGCCGAATTGGAGTTTATAATAATCATAAATAGCAGGAGATAATTTTCAACATAATGATACATCTGGGGGAGAAGGCAATTTTGGTGATAATGTGAACCAATCGGAATTATTGTGGAAGACCCATATTATTTCCTCTACTCTACTGGATATATTAAGTAATAATTGTGTTGAGAAAGGAGAAAATGAAACTTACACTAGAGGAAAGTAATAGAGAAAAGGGGGTTGGTAATGCCTAGTTTTAGATGAGGGAAAGCTAATATTAAAATAGTGAACCAAGTAACCATGCAACTACCTACTAAGTAAAGTAAGACTTAATTCCAATATAAATACAGGAGATAATTTTCAACATAATGATATATCTGGGGGAGAAGGCAATTTTGGTGATAATGTGAACCAATCGGAATTATTGTGGAAGATCCATATTATTTCCTCTACTCTACTGGATGTATTAGGTAATAATTGTGTTAGTAACCAATCCCAGGACAATAGTAGAAGCAGAAGTGAGAAAATAGGGCGACCATTTGCCGAATTGGAGTTTATAATAATCATAAATACAGGAGATAATTTTCAACATAATGATATATCTGGGGGAGAAGGCAATTTTGGTGATAATGTGAACCAATCGGAATTATTGTAGAAGATCCATATTATTTCCTCTACTCTACTGGATGTATTAAGTAATAATTGTGTAGAGAAAGGAGAAAATGAAACTTACACTAGTGGAAAGTAATGGAGAAAAGGGGGTTGGTAATGCCTAGTTTTAGATGAGGGAAAGCTATTAAAAGAGTGAACCAAGTAACCATGCAACTACCTACTAAGTATTAAAGTAAGAACTAATTCAAATATTCTAGATAGGTAAATGTTGGTAAGTACGAGTGTTTTCTTGATTGTTATGAACTCAGTACGTTGTCCGTTAAGTTGCTACAACCGTTGTGATACTGCGGTTGAAGTTGTGGTCTCAGAAGCCAGTGGTCACAGAATCGGGGCCACGCCAGAGCGTGTAAATTTAATAACTCAGATTCAAATAGATAACTGTAATAACAACATTAGTCTCTGCTATCTGATGTCACATGAAATGTTGGTAAGTAAGTACGAGTGTTTTCTTGATTGTTATGAACTCAGTACGTTGTCCGTTAAGTTGCTACAACCGTTGTGATACTGTGGTTAAAGTTGTGGTCGCAGAAGCCAGTGGTCACAGAATCGAGGCCACGCCAAAGCGTGTAAATTTAATAACTCAGATTCAAATAGATAAATTTCCCTTTTATTCGTGAACCGTTACCAAATAAGCAAGTGAATAGTTAATTCCATGTGATTTTTCACGCGGAATCGAATGGTGCTTCCTTTAGCACTCTCTGACTTACAGTTGAGAAGTTGCGGGTTCGATACTCCCCTGTGTCAACAAATTTAAAAAAAAAACTTCTGAAATATTCCACATCATTATTTTCTGTACTTTCCGGGAACGGAAAATTCGTTCTAACAATTTCGATTCTCGGCAACCAAAGAAATCCATAGAGATCAACTCATCAGGGCTTCATTTTAGATCAGCTTACGAGTAGATAGAGAAAAGGTTCGTTCTGAAATGTGCAATTATCTAAAATTCTAAACTTAAACTTCCATATGTAATATTCCCTTAGTAAGTTCCTTATAATGATGCATGAAAATTCACATCCATGGCATGAAATGTCAAAACATGGACGAGTTGAACTAAAACCTATGTATCTAATGATAACAATAATAATCGTATCAGATTATTGAAACATCTAGTGATAGTAATGTTAGAATCTTGATGTTTGTGGCAATCATAAGGCGAGGTTAATGGTTGTGACATTTTGCATTAATAGCTAAACGCGGAGTCTGACCCTTTGACAGTTCGCACAATATTCGAAATCATTTCACAAGAGATGTGTTTTTTAGTTTTTCTCCAATATACTCGTACAGAGCACCACAGACGTAAGGTAAGTATAGGTAATTGGGTAGGTATCTATATTATTTAATTGTTGCTCATGAAGTCATAACCACCCTGAAGAAAAATAAATAGATATGTTCATAAATTAGGCAAATACCTTAGTAGGTAAATGAATGAGTACATGAAAAAAAGTGAACAACATCTATCATTTAGGGTCGAATTTTAAAACCGGATTACCTTTTAGGGGCGGTTAGGCTTAGAGTGGGACTTTTAGGGTCGAATTTTAAAACCGGATTACCTTTTAGGGGCGGTTAGGCTTAGAGTGTTCGGAGAGGTTTTAAGATTTTTTTTTAACTACTTTCAGTTCCTGTCTTAGTTAGTCAAACTAATTGTCCAACATTACTTTCCCACATGGAATAGCTCTCCTAGAAGCTAATCCTGACCAGGATTAAATGATAATCCGAGTTTTAAATTCGGCCCTTAAAGTCACCTTTGTGAATCAACTTTTTCTTTTCAATTTGAATATGCAAATTACAAAAAATATTGTGTTACAAAAATTGTTCATTCTTACCAGACAGTTTTGTAAGAATATGAATGTGTTTCAATCTCATTTCACGTGTTGTATACGATTTGGGCAAAAACAAAGTCCTGACTATAAGATCAGAGGAGTGTAAGGACCACCCAACTAAAGCTTCACTGAACATGATGATCAACTTATATTGGCCTTATTATTATTTTACATCTCATAACACACCAAGAACATTGATAGTAAGGTATACCACTATACCCATGTTGGTACTATTAGGTACACCATGTAGGTAAATAGCTATTCCGATGTTTTATAAGGATTGGGTGAAATTTCGTGTTTTTGAAAGAAGAGAAATCCAGGAGGCAAAATTGTTGAAGTTTCCAAAAGACCTGGTGTGGTATATTGTGTGAGGACGGTTTAGGTCAAAATAGTAGTGTATGGGTCGACATCAGTGGAGTAGACATTGGTATTATGTACCGTGTACCCAGCATGGGAACTAGGTAGGTACTTAGTATTCCAGTGAACTCACTCAGGAAAAGCGTCCCTATTCCCCTATGAGTAGGTATATACCAAAAACCAATAGGGTTCACTATCTAAAGAGGTTTTAATAGAGGGAACTGTAACTGCTAAGGTCTTATCGTCCCGAAATCGGTCAGGATAAAATCCACCCCAGGCAGGATTCGAACCAGCGGCCAAGCGATTACAAGACAGACGCACTACCAACCGAGATAACTAGACTGTCTATGCCTTTTTGATTTCCATTGAACATTATGAAGAATTTCACAAAAACTTGTGTAGATTGACCTGATTCTTTTTGGAACTGATTATAAACAATATTCCACATCAGAAAAGCGATTTTGCCCTAAAATGGCTAAAGCAGGGTGAGGCCCCAATTAGAGAAGTACTTATTTTCGTAATAAAGCTGTGTTCACACGTAGTTGATCAACCAATCGACGGTTGATCGACGTCAGTGGACTGAGCCGTCCACACGGCCTCGACAACATAGATTCACCTCGTCGATCGACGGCCGTCGACTAAGTATGTGTGGTTACAGCTTTAGATATACAAAAACCAAGATACTACCTTCTTTTGTAGAAAAACAGGATGTCGGTTGTGAAAATTTGTTATATTCGTCCTATAGTAAAATGAAAATGGCAGCTAGACATTACCTACTACAGGTACCTATACCTACCTTAGTTTATCTTTTACGATAATTTGCACAAGTTTTATGTATATTACCACAGCACCGCGCCGTGAGATGGGTACGTCTCACAGACCAGGGATATGAATGTGCTTTAAAAATCCTATAAATCCAGAGAAAGTCGAGAAACTAATGCTGGGATTTACCAATTCGGGATTGAGACGAAAGAGGATTTTCTTATAATATTGGATTCCGGACAACCTAGGATTGAACGAACTCAATCCTGAGACAATCCACGGTGTTAAGAATGAGAATGAAAAGTCCCTTTACTATCCTGCAGTCAAAACAAGGTCTATGGTTCTTTCTTCTTGTATTGGTATACTATTTCAGCAGCATGGTTGCTGCTGTATGAGTATAAAATCTCATACCTTACCTGTCACCACTGGTTTCAATGTGTCCAATAAGTATAGGAAAAAATGTCTAAAACGAAGTTCTTGTCAGCAAATAGGTATTCATAGGTACATAATTATGTAGGTAGAAGATAACTAAACTAGGTACCTTATATTTATATAACTTTTCTTTCCTTTTCCTCTTCTTTTCTCATAGGTTGGAAACCTTCTTAATAAGAAATTTTCCTCCTTAATACGAAGAAAAACTTAATAATAGGTACTTCAGGAAAGCAAAATACCTAAAGCTCTCTCTCTCTCTCTCTCCTTGTAATAAAGCTTCTCGTCAGTTCAGACTTCTTTGTTTTCCTTTTTTTATCAGAAAACTGTCAGGTAATAATAATAATAATAATAATGGGGGATGTGTCCCCTCCTTGCAAAGCCCCCTTTTTGTAGTCAGACAATATTTAGGTACGTACCTAAATTCTTTATTTTCCTTTTCTTTTTTTTATAAAATAAACAGAAAATTTTGTAACCTGACAATCCATAACGCAATGCGCCATTTTGATTTTTTTTTTTTTTCCAGTTTTCAGTTGGGTAAGCCTGTACTTTCTCTCCTATGAAAGTGAGCGGATTGAAATCAAGTGAACACGATTTGATTTGATTTAAATTAGTGGAGATGTCAAAGCAACCAGTCTCAAGTTTACTTTTTTTCGAGGTGGTTTTAGCACTTTTACCTCAAATAAGTAAGTATACAAGTCGCTGCTTTGTTGCTAAAAAAATCTATTTATTTGCTTTCCAACTGATGATTTCACTCAAATTACTTCTTCTTCTTCTTCTTCTTCTTCTTCTTCTTCTTCTTCTTTATCTTTCGTCCATCATTTCAAGACAAACACTTACATCTGCCTTCCTATTTATAATACACAGGTAAAATTCAGTTATTCAGCAAATAATAACGGAATAAGTGTAATTTATTTTGTATAAATTGATATTTTGTGTTCCTAGCCTCCAAAAATATGAGATCACGACTCTGGGTGGTGGGTTTAGAGTAAATTTCTCATCACATACAAATTACCATCAGTAACCTATGGCCTGTACTCTTGTCCTATTGGCCCTTAGTATACCTGTGTATTGGCCCTTAGTATTATACCTGTGTAGTGCCTACTACCTAATCTATCAATGTAGGTTTATCTAGCTATTGTTGATAGATTAGGCAGGCTATAATGTAGGTAGTGAATTACTATAATGAAAATATTGATAAGTGATAATGATAACTGATAAAGCTACAATTTTATCTGCAGAGTTTCAGCATAATACCTATCTATGTGAACCTATGCAAATAATAAAACGATTGCTGAAGGTTTATTGAAATGACATATTGTACCTAGCTTTAAAAAAAAATATCTGAAACCGACTCAGCCTCAGTGGTGTATGTCTGTATGTAGTGGTCGCGGCGGTGAACTTTGGGTTCGGGAGTTGATGGTTCGATTCCTCATCATAAATTTTAGCACAATGTATACAATACATATAGTTCCCTAATTACCTACATACCAAAGCATTCGTCGAGGAACGACCTTTGTGGAGAAAAAAAACCTAAAGAAATAGGGAGAGGCAAGGAGTTAGGAAACGTTTCATAGAGGTAAAGAAATAGGGAGAGGCAAGGAGTTAGGAAACGTTTCATATAGGTATATGGAGAGGGATATGGGATAGATGGGCATTGGAAGTAGATATAGGAAGAGGCATAATATTTGGATAATATTAGAGTGGGAGGAGCACAGCTGTTTTTTACTTTGCTTATATAGAAAGGAAAGTAATGTAATCGGGTCAAAACCGGGAGTTTCTCGTCTTTTTACTTTCCTTATCCTATAGGAAGGAAAGTAATGTAATCGGGTCAAATTTTCGATGGTCAAATTTTAGTGCCAAAACACGTTTTGAGGTCCCTAGAGCCTAAATCCAAAGTTTCAGCCATTGGTCCGTGTGTGTGTCTGTGTGTCTGTGTGTGTGTCTGTCTGTCTGTCTGTAAACAAAATATCTCGAGAACGGTAAGAGCCAGACTTGAAATTTGGTATGTAGATGTCAAATGTGACAAGGATGCGACACGAAACTTTTGGTTAAGATCGGTGCAACGGTTGGCGGCATTTTACCGCTTTTTGGCGGTTTTCGGTGTAATTTAACAATATCTCGGGAACGGTACAAGCTAGAGACTTGAAATTTGGTATGTAGTTCAAAAATGTGACAAGGATGCAACCCAAAACGTTTGGTTAAAATGGGTGCTGCGGTTGGCGGTATTTTGACCGCTTTTGGACAGATTTCGACCGATTTTGGCGGTTTTCACTGTTTTCAGCTAAAGCGGCAAAACGGTTAGAGATATTGTAAAAGTTAGAGAAAAAGAACACTCAAATAAGCATCATTCAATAGGATAAGGAAAGTCGTGTGATGTTCACACCAGATTTTTAACATACATTTACTCACCTTAATAGGGGAAGCCTCGTCGCCTGGATCCACCTCCTTCGCCTGTCCCTTCATCATGTACTCTCGGATTTTCTCCTTGATCAGTGACGTCACACAAATGTCGTTATTCGACAGCGGAATGATCGTGGTCGTCTTCGGGAGAATCGGCCGAAGTTCGGACATGATCGGTTAACCTCGGGAAATGTTTCACGCATGCGCCGTGAATGATCAGCGAGGGAAAGGGACTCTGGTGGCGATATGAGACCGGAAAGTTTGAGGGGTCCGTTGTTGGGCGCACCGTTTTCGGCTTATAAGGTCAAGAATACCTAATTCGACTGTACCGAGTAGTGAGGGGGATGAAAAGTCCAAGGGTGGAGTTTTAAGGCGCTTTGCCTTGGTGGCCAAATCAAGAACGACTTGTTGTGAAGGTCATGGGGCTGTGGCTTATATTGGCTCGAGATCTGAAATAGAGAAACAGAGTTGAATTAAAAATAAAATCCCAGCGAATTTTTGTAAGCGCTAGGTTGATGCGGGTTCGATTGCCAATTTACCGCCCGTGTAAACTTTATTCTG
>NW_007377926.1:0-3904 GCF_000475195.1 Diaphorina citri | reverse complement strand
TGTTCGATCAAACTGTTTCAGGTTCGCTTTTACTTAAAATTCAACGGTGTATTGGCTAATATGGATAAGCCCGTAATCATAGATTTCAGACACAGTATGTATAATCCAATAACAGCCGGTAACTAGCTACACCTTAGCTCAGCTAGTGTATTTAGCATATAGCTAGTGCCAGCAGCCCTGATACCACCTTCTAACACCTTTGATCGAATCCGAAGATTTAAAAGATTCGATAGGATTAAACAATTTAAAAAAAAAAAAAAAAAAAAGTGTGAACTGTGAATGTATTTAAATTTGTAGGTACCTATATCCATATCCAGTAGATCGATACAGCGCAGCGAGAGCAATCGGTGAAGATTCAAAGCCAATCTTTTTTTAAGAGGATATTCTTATTTTTTTTCCTTTGTTTTAATGATTGACAAGGCATGATTCTCTTGATTCTTGCTTCAAAATACGTGATTTACGCTTGATGAGGTTTTCTGGTTATCTGGTTTTCAGGATCATACTATCCCGCACACTATGGTTATTAATTGAATTCTATTCTAATCTCGTGCTGAGGACTAAATGAATCAATAGTGATGACCAAACCGTGGTGTAGAGTGTAGACGCGTGGTGGTTGTTGTTATACTTGGACATGAAAGGAGTCTTGAGATTAGTGGGGTACTGGGAGTTCAGAGAGTTGTTAATCCCTGCCAATTCTACCACAGCACCGCGCCGTGAGATGGGTACGTCTCACAGTCCAGGGATATGAATGTGCTTTAAAAATCCTAATATAAATCCAGAGAAAGTAGAGAAACTAATGCTGATGGGATTTACCAATTCGGGATTGAGACGAAAGAGGATTTCCTTATAATAGGTATTGGATTCCGGACAACCTAGGATTGAACGAACTCAATCCTGAGACAATCCAGTGTTAAGAATGAGAATGAAAAGTCCCTTTACTATCAAAACAAGGTCTATGGTTCTTTCTTCTTGTATTGGTACTATTTCAGCAGCATGGTTGCTGCTGTATGAGTATAAAATCTCATACCTTAGGTACCTTACCTGTCACCACTGGTTTCAATGTGTCCAATATACATGAGCAAGATTGGTGTGTGAGATACCTGTAGATAATTCCCTGGAGTCAGAAATTTGTGAATGTCATCTTTCTCTCTGGACCGCAATCATCAGGCATGAGATTGAGTTGACCAACACATCACACCAGAATCTGAAAAACTAATTATCTATAATTTGCGGGTGAGTGAATGTGTCAACAACATTGTATATTGGGAATCAGGAGACGTGCTTCTCAATCTATCCGCTTGGGTTGACAAAAATCCCACAGTGATGTACAAGGAAGTTCAAATTCCATATTGCCATGGCGCCATAATATTTGCCATATTGTAGCAAAATTTGGGAAAATGCCATAAAAAGCCTAAAAAGTCTTTTTTGTCATGAAAAATGCCATAAAAACCTAGATACCTATCTCTCTCAGGGCCGTATCCAGGATTTTGCCGAGGGGGGGGTCCAAACATTAATGAACGGTGTAATTTAACAATATCTCGGGAAGTCCTTCTATGGGGACAGACTGACAGAGTGACAGACGACACCGAAGCGAATACAATAGTCCGTCTCTTATACCTTTTTATTACTATTGTACCTAATAATAAAAGACGGACGGACTAAAAATTTGTCCCAGTTTATCACGACTGATGTGATACTGATAGTCAGCTGAGTTCAAAACACCTCAGGCTGTTTATTATTAACCACCAATCATAATTATTATACACTCAAATATACCTATGGATTTTATTACAGTGAAATAATTAGTGAAAAGTAGGTCAAAATCTGGCGTAGAAAAATCAAGAACCTAAAGGCTTAAAATTTAAAATGTATTTGACATTTGAGGTTGCTGAGATGAGGATGCTGCGTTGGATGTTGAATTGACAAGGAAGGAAACTTGGGTGGTAATGAGCAAAATCTATCTTGGGTTCGGTATATTGCATATCATGACTTGATGAATTTTAAAATACCTAAAATTGTGTTAAGCATGTACTTGAATGGTCAATACCAAATGCCGTATCTTATAGCTTATAGGTACTTGATTTTCCGCGATAGGTTTTATGACTTGGACTCGAATCACCGACCTCCAGATCCGACGTCCAAACGCGCTAACCATTACACCATGGAGGTTGATTTTCAAGTTAAATAATCATCTAAAGTCAACATTTGTGTTAAGCATGTACTTGAATGCTCAATATCAGATGTCGTATCTTATACTTGATTTTCCGCGATAAGTTTTATGACTTGGACTCGAAACACCGACCTCCAGATCCGACGTCCAAACGCGCTAACCATTACACCATGGAGGTTGATTTTCAAGTTAAATAATCATCTAAAGTCAACATAGAATGATGAAGTTCAGGGGTATCATATAATGTTCTATTCATCATAATGCAGATCATAGTTTAGAGAGAGAGGATTCTTGTTTCTAGGCATGGAAAATCAGTTGAGCGTAGCTGATAGCTTGAGCATTATGGACCAGAGAGCTATGCAATGTTAGTAATGACTGTAATGAGACAGAACTGTACAAGATCAGCCCATTGTCCAATCAGCTAATTTGAAGAAGACAAAAGTCCAATTGTAGTCCGATTTTTTTCTGAAGAGGTCTGATAGAAGGACCAGTAACTGAAAGAAGGAGAACAGGATTTGTATTAGGAGGAATACAGAAAACGAGCCTTACCTGTTTAAGATTTGTATTAGGAGGAATCCAGAAAACGAGCCTTATCTGTTTAAGATAAGGGTCGCCCTGGGCGGAGATCGAATCCGCGACCTAACGCTTACAAGGCGGACGCACTACCTTTCACATATAATTAGGTTGGAAGATCGTTTTTCACCCTGTAACGAAATTCTTTTAGATCCCTGAAATCTGTGGGTCCGGAGGTGTTCTCTACCACCAACTACCTAGTAAAATCAGTTCAAGAAATTAGGTAACTGAAGGTATGGGTTTGGCCAGTCCTTCTAGACATACTTAGTAAACGAGAGAGGCAGGTATAAGTCGTGAGGGACCACCCTGTAATATCATAATGTATTGCAGACC
The DNA here is from genome assembly GCF_000475195.1 of Diaphorina citri. Classification (NCBI taxonomy): domain Eukaryota; kingdom Metazoa; phylum Arthropoda; class Insecta; order Hemiptera; family Psyllidae; genus Diaphorina; species Diaphorina citri. The sequence continues at coordinate 828 of NW_007377926.1, read as the reverse complement.
ACACAGTAACATATTGGACCAGTACTTGTATAAGTACTACACTAGATATTTTTACCTATTATATACCTAGGTAGGTCTACAAGTACATAATGATCTTACGAGGTGTATTTTTATAGTGTCAGTTTGGTCCAGCGGAAACGCGCTCGCTTGTTTGATTTGATTCCCAGAGTCAGCTAAAAAAATCGCACTCTTATTTTTCGATTGCAAATATATGAACTGCATTTTTCTACAGTCGAACTAGAAACCTATAAGCGAAATTTAAGAAAGAAGCTGATTTATGAGTTTTAACGGGTGTTCACTGTGGCGAGGTTTCGGTCCTTTGTATACTCGTATTTTGTAAGATATATACTTTTTATTTCGCTATATGAAGGGGTTTTTTATATTCCGATATCCAGGTCTATGTTTATTCGTTATTCCCTGGAGAATAAGGGGACTTTCCTATCTCATTCTAGCTGCAGTAAACAGGAGGGCTACACTTATCAGATTAAGTATACACATTATGTCAATTGTCACCCACATTATTAGCGGTTATCTAATGGTTTTCCGGTTACCAAACTATTACACCTTATACCGAACTACCTACCCCGCTATTAAACCTACAAATAGGTACATATTACATATATTGTGTTCCAAGAGACTTCTAATTTCTTCTTAATATCTCTTAATTTTCAGTTTCATCTTCCTAGCACCCCATATTCTGCATTTTCGTACCTACCCCGCTATTAAACCTACAAATACATATTACGTACCTATATTGTGTTCCAAGAGACTTCTAATTTCTTCTTAATATCTCTTAATTTTCAGTTTCATCTTCCTAGCACCCCATAT
>NW_007377925.1:124040-189704 GCF_000475195.1 Diaphorina citri | reverse complement strand
AGAAAGAGAGAGAGAGAGAGAGAGAGAGAGAGAGAGAGAGAGAGCGAGAGAGAGATAGAGATAGAAAATGAAAAACTAAGGAAGAGACGGAGAGAACATTTAAAGATGATGTGTTTAGATTAGATGGTAATTTTGGAAAAAAAGTGAAAAATGAGGATCCATTAGGTACTAGGTAATAAATAGGTACTATGAAGAAATTCCCAGTTTAATATAGTACCTATTTCTCTTTGGTCATATTACCAATAAGGGACCAGTCTTTGGTGAATCATGATACCTAACCAATGTAGTAATTTTACTTTATTTTATTTTTTATGTACATACTTTTATATTGCAGTCTTGGTAATCTAGAATGGTATAACAACAATATGAATTATTTATGTTCTATCATTCTTACATAACATCAACTTATTACACAGATCATCTTTACAGATATATGTGCCATATTGTGCCAGTCATGAATACAGCAGGATGATCTGATAATGTCACAGTTTAAGAACCTATCTCAGTAACTCTATCTCTAATCCTAAAGAATCTATACCGCAGAATCTATATACCTCGATTACGCAGAATCTATATACTCTATTATACAAAATGATACAGTACAAATATATCTCTAATCCTGTGCCAATCTACCTAAATGACCTACTATTCTGCTCTAGATCTAATTGTTCTATTTAATCCATTAAATTAAATTAAATTGATCTAATTGTTCTATGAATTATCTAAATTAACTACCTCCTCCAATTAGAACAAAATTAGCAACAATAGGTAACAATGATTTTGCTGATTCACTCACCATTGGTGAGCACGTGCTTTAAATTTGTACACGAACGTGCAAATAATTTGGGACAAACTTTTCCGAAATCGACAATTTTCCGTTAAAATAGAGCCAACTAGAAAAACCAAAGATGATATCTTGAAGACAGAAGGGCATCATAAGCTTTTAGTTTCCCAACTAACGGTAAGTTGGAGTGATGAATTTTTGGTGTGGAATGATTGGATGTATTACTCCTGAGTCCTGATTTAATTGCACCCCAGTGTAGGTACATTATTGAGAGGTATAGGTACCTACTTAATTTTCTTACCTACACCTCCTACAGAGGTTCTTAACCTCATTCCTCACCAGGTGTTAAGAATGTAGGTACATGAAGGCAGGTACCTATTTTGTAGGTATAACTAGGTATCTATTACCTACATGTGTACATACCGACTCGTATTATCTATTTACCTCCCGGCGTGAAATTGGGTTGAATTTGGTACCTATTTGAAATTTTGGCACTGGCAAAATAAAGTCATGTTGAACACCGTGTTGTAGCGTTTGTTGTTGGGCTGTTGTTACAGGTGTCTGGTATCTACAAAGCTATGTATGTAGGTTATAGGTAGGTACTTACCTAATATACCTACATACCTAACTACATACCTACTAAGTGAATACCTAAATACCACGTGCGTTTTCTGTTTTCTTTAGTTTTTTCCTCCTCTTTTTCTTCTTCTTCTTCATTTTCTTCTTCTTCTTTTTCCCCGCTTCTTTTTCCTCCTTCTTCGACGAAAGGGGATATGATTTATTCACAACAAACATACCCATTACTGTTAATTTATGATACATAATTATTATGTAAATAATCTGATTACTGATAAATGTAAATGGCTCTACATAAGGTAACTAATACGCCTGTAGGTTACATAATACATACCATACGTACGTGATAGCTGGACGCACTTTATGAGACTGAGTGCACCCCAAATTAAAAGCTGTCGAAAAATCTTCTTCTCTACCAAGAATTGAACCAGGAACTTCCGGTTTGCAAGCCTGTGTTGGTTTGTCTTTATAAACAAAGTTCTTAAACTAACCAAAGAGGAGGGAAGTTAGATCTTCTTTTTTTTTTTTTTTAAGTAATTTTTATTTTTATTTTTATGTGCAACTGTGTCAAACACATTAAACTAATTATCCATGTACGTCTAAAAATACAGGATGTATGTATTTATCGATAGGATATAATGGAATAGATCATAATCTTTAGAATTCTATGTATCCAAAGACTTTTGCCTCCCTGAATTTATTACATGGATCCATAGATAGATTTATGGCATTAATACAAATACATAGGGATTAAGAAATACCTCTCATGCTCGGCCCCATTCAGTATTTTTAGCATATCACCCTTGGACACTTCCTAGTCTTTTATTTATTTTCTTAGAATCGATATTACCCAATGTGTGTCAGGGCTGGTGTCTTGTTTGTTTTTTTTTTTTTTTTTTTTTTTTTTTTTTTTTTTTTTTTCTTCTTAGATTGAAGGGAGAGAAATCCAATCAAATTCTTGACAAATTAAATGAATAATTCTTGATTGATAGTTTACACCTGAACTTTTAGTGGATTGAAATAATGAGGAAATGGTACCTATTGATTCTTCTATCTCTATTATTCTGGTACCTCCTGATTCTTTCTACATGCGAAATTTCAAGTGCCCAACTCAAAAAGTTAGTCAAAATTTGCTCAGTTAAATAAATAAAACCGAGGAGCAATAGGTAAATAGGTATTGTTCAGAATCGATTGTCACGAGAAGAGAGAAAAATTATCAATAAAATTTATGGACGGACTGGACTGCCCAAAGTTTGGATTGTGAAAAGTTCTCAGTTGTGAACTTAATCGAAGAATTAATTTTATTGAGATGTAAAATAAATTTACAATTATTTACCTTAGATTCATATCAAGCGTGATAGCACTAAAATGTATAATTATGTAGCTCTGTCATACCTAGAACTTTGTTAGTGTCCTCTTGCCCTAGATCGGACAACTGCATTCTCTGGCTAACATTACATAATTCCAAGTGCATGATTGTAGTCAGATTTTTTTTTTTCCTTTTTTTAAATCAAATTTTCCTCATGATTAGCGATTTTTTTTCTTTCAAATATAGGGTATCATTCCTCTTCTTCTTCTTCGTCTTCTTCTTCTTTTTCTTAATTCTTCTTTTCCTTCTTCTTCTATCTAACGTCTCCGCTCTTCTCCACCCCTTTTCTTTCAAGTCTTCCTCAACCTTAAGCTGTGTCCACACATAGTCGATTAAAAGTCGATCGACGGTTGATGGACTATGTGTGGACACATCTTTATAGACCGAAATCGTATAATGCTAATCACAAGCGAAATAGTAAAAGGTTAAAAACAACTCACCTTATTACACCAGTTGACGTCGCCCAAAGGTCTCCTTATCCAGTCGAGTGTTTTGACGGAACCCCAACTGTCACACGAGGTATAGCACTGCCACACGAAGTATAGCAATGGCCGCTGGTCCAAAACAGGCTATAGGCCTGACTGGAAATTCCCTGGCCACAAAAAAACCAGTTCCAAATGTTTCAACGCACGAGAAAAAACCGATCTCTCGTCATAGTAGCCAAAAATTTGATTTTGGATAAGGAATGTTTATTTATTTCTTCTTTTACACTTTTCGCTAGGGTCAATGGTCTCGATTAGGTTTAAGTCTGACGCGTGATTCAATCTAGAAAAAAAGACCTGTTAAACTGGTAAAAAACCCCGAAGAGGCAATTGTCCAAGATATATCTAATTGAATTTCCGACCTTCCGCAATTAATTCTTTCCTCACACGCTCTGGGTATAATATATAGTTATAGATATTTATTAGACTTGAAGAAATCCATGAAATATAGTAGATTATGCTGAGGATCCCACACGATTTGAAATTATTACGTCCAGTGCGAATCACATCAACTTTACCAATGTCGTGGTCAAACTTGCCAATGTCGTGGTCAAAGCCTCCGCAATGTCCTTGTCCTATTCTTCCTCCCACACCCCCTTGGGTTTCAGTCCGCTACGATTGGCAATTCTGACACTGACTACAATTCCCACACTACTACAACATTCTCATTCTCATACACAAATTCTATGCTAGAAAACACCCCCGATAGACAAAGTCTCATTGGACTTCCCTCAAATAGACTTTGCCCTCGACTACAACATTCTCATTCTCATACACAAATTCTATGCTAGAAAACACCCCCGATAGACAAAGTCTCATTGGACTTCCCTCAAATAGACCTTGCCCTCGAAAATGGTGACTCGGTTTTGCAAAGTTCTGAAAACAAAAAATTGTAAAAAAAAAAAAAAAAAAAAACTTTTTGTGTGAAGAAAAAACTGCTACCTAACATTAACGCAGTTTTTTTTTTCTTCTTTTTTTTCCTGCAAAATTTTCTCAATATTTCAATGGTCAGTAACACTAACCGTTATAGTAACAGGTGAATTTGCAGGATAAAAAAAAGACCTGTTTACAAACTACTGTTTATGAGGAAATCACAAACATTCTCCTAATCGTAGGAATTTGGGTTTGAGGAAAATACCTACCAGACCTACTTTTTTGAAAGGGTGAAGAAATACCCCTATGCTTTGTAGTTTGAAATTCTAACTAAGTATCGGTACGGTATTGATCTAATAACCACTATTCTTTTCATTAAGATGAAAGGAAGAGGAGGAGGAGGATTATCTACATAATAATTATCTAGAATCCACAGTTCTTGAAGATCAAGTTCGAACCCCCCATTATTGGTTTCCGTGCCCGTGAAATAGGCATAATATTCAGATCTTCCGTTCACGCCACAAAAAGGTCGACCTTATTCCGACTGCATGGAACTGGGTATCGGAATATGGCCGGCCATACACTATCAGGTAGACCTGACAGGTTGCCCGAGAGACTTATTATTGCTGTCTTACACTATCAGGTAGACCTGACAGGCGCACCTGTTCAGACATACCTACCTGATAGTGAATGACCGCCCTAAAGTCGGGTTCCCTCGGCAATACTCGGCATACCTGTCTAGTATTGTATTAAGACCAACTGTAGACCTTATCTATCTATTAAGACCAACTGTAGACCTTATCTATCTATTGACCACTGTCTTGTCTTCTACTGACGGTAATATGGGGATATCTAAGTAAAGCTCCGAGTTTGTCAAGGCCGAACCACTCTTGGAAGACACCTTGAATTACCTATACTTATACCTATAATAATTATTACCTATACGTGTACCTATAACTATACCTAGGTAATATTCTTAATACGAGTATAATATATTCGGTCCAGGCGGGAACTGAACCCCCGACCTAGGGCTTACAACGCAGGCGCGTTACCCTCCAAGCTAACTAGGCTGAATTACCTAGACAGGTATGTACTTTTTATATCTTCAAATAAATTTTTAATTCACCTAAATAAATAATACTTTTTGATGGCTTACTAGGCCCGGGGTCTATTTCAGAAAGGGTCCCATCATAGCAACATTTTTTTTTTTTTTTTTTTTACAAAATATACTGCTTCTTCAGGGGCCCCCTTAAGGCGTCCAAATCCAGGGGCCGAATGAGTCCCCCTGTAGACAGCCCTGTATAGTATATAGGATCCAAACATTTACATATAAGATGGGCAATTAGGCATAGAAATTGCTGATAATGTCAATAAAGTGGTTTAATAGGTGATTATTGAGATGTTGTGCGTAGTTTACAATGTATGGCTGGATTAGACCAGTTGCTACTCCAGCCACTGGCTTCTTGTAAACTCCTCTACACCTGATAAGGTCCACCTGTCAGGTCTAGCTGATGAGCACACACACACTATCAGGTAGGCCTAATCAGGTGTATCAGGTAGACCTGATAGTGGCTGGCCTAACATTCCAGTCTAGTTAGAATGTTAGATGGACATAATCAATAAAAATATTGGATTTGTTCTTGTAGACCCCCCCCAAAAAAAAAAAAAAAAAAAAAAAAAAAAAAAAAACAAAGAGAGAGAGAGAGAGAGAGAGCTGAATAAGAAATGACCAACGAAGGTGAATAAGAAAGCAGCTATTATTAGATAATATCAACCTTTAGAATTTTACTCGACACCATTGCTTAAGTCTAAGTAAATTTTAGGTGATTAGATGCCTGCGTGTTACAAAATTAGCACTAGAAGTAATCATAGAGCTGCGCTTGATTTGCGCTTGAGCTTTATGGATCATATGGATTTTAACAATTACCTTGGACCCCAGCGGCAGAGGCTCAGGCTATGTTGCAGTTAGCACGCACTTCTGTATCTTTTTATCTGTAGTTAGGCCAATATTATTTGTATGTTGTATCACCTGACTTGAACGAACAACCTTCGGATTCAATATCTACCGCTTTAATCACTTCACCACCAGCGTAAGTTTTATGGATTATGGACAAAGTATGTCAACCAAATGTCATTAGTTTCTTATTGTAATTTTTTAGTGTACAGTCTCCATGAAACCCATCTTGAGGCTCAAATTCTTCGAAAGTTGCGCAAGAAAATCTTCGAAGAATCACCGTCACGGGCCTAGTCTTCGCTTTTACAATTTAATTGACAAAATCTTGAGCAGCCTATAATTGGAACTTTTCAGTCTCATCCTAGCAGTATTTTTAATTTATCAAGTTTCCATTTATTTTTGATCGACAAAACTCTCAGAACATACATTTTGTTATATATAAATGGTATACCCACATCCGTGCAGAACTTGTACCACAGATGGGGAAAATGAGGACATATAAGAGGACATAGGGTTAAGGGGAAGAGATATAGGGACACTTTAGGAAGAAGAGGATTGTTGTTTAAGGAAGGTACTAGGTTGTTAGGATACTAGTTTTTTGGAGGGTATTGATGTATTAGGGTCATGGGGAGGAGTGTATTAGTTATTGAGGAAAGGTATTAGGGTAATTTATCTGATAGGTATTAGGGTTGTCTGACCTATTGTGACCTTAGCAGCATTTCCCTACATTGGAGATTGGGGTCTTCATCGTGTATGGATGACCCAGCTTTTCTTTTGACCTCAGTCAATATTGAAGTACCCAGGAAAATGAGGTATATGGTTCCAAATTCCAAGAGTCACTTGAAGGTCAATCCAATAATTCCAGGCCAATAATCATAAATCTGGCAACCGAATTCTTAGAGACACGTCATAGGAAACAAGTCCAGCATCTTCAGGAAATCCACACCAGATAGAACGCAGAACCTACTCGAGATGATTCCAAGTTCCAACCCAGTATAGAAGTGGCGTGAGACCAGAATTACATGGTCTGGCTGGGGGACCTTAAACAGCAGACCAGTGTCTTGCTGTGTCTTTATCCAGTATGAACTTTTTCAAGTCGCCTTTGAATATCAACTCCATACCCTGTGAATTAATCATGGGCATGATACACCCTAGGAATTCATCACACATAGCTGACTCAAAACCCACCGTGTGTGGAAACTGTCAGAAGACATGTAATTGCGTCTTGTAGCCAAACTTACTGTAGGACTGTAAATAGGGATCAGAGCAGTCAAACCCTAACCAGCCTGGCTAGCTGGAGGTTACAAAGGGTTTATCATGCTTCAAATTAAAAGCACAGGTCCTCATGATGATTGACTACGGTTCAGGATGGGCAAAGTAATATTAGCTAGAGACCATCACCCCCCTCGGTGCAGCTACACCACTATAACAACCACAACCATCATAATTCCAGTGAGCGTGAGTGGTGGGCAAAGACCACAAGCAGATGGGCATACACTCGTACAATAACGTGGTTCAATTCTTGGTAGAGAAGAAGATTTTTCGACAGCTTTTAATTTGGGGTGCACTCAGTCTCATAAAGTGCGTCCAGCTATCACGGACGTATGGTATGTATTATGTAACCTACAGGCGTATTAGTTACCTTATGTAGAGCCATTTACATTTATCAGTAATCAGATTATTTACATAATAATTATGTATCATAAATTAACAGTAATGGGTATGTTTGTTGTGAATAAATCATATCCTTTCGTCGAAGAAGGAGGAAAAAGAAGCGGGGAAAAAGACGAAGAAGAAAATGAAGAAGAAGAAGAAGAAGAAAAAGAGGAGGAAAAAACTAAAGAAAACAGAAAACGCACGTGGTATTTAGGTATTCACTTAGTAGGTATGTAGTTAGGTACGTATATTAGGTAAGTACCTATAACCTACATACATAGCTTTGTAGATACCAGACACCTGTAACAACAGCCCAACAACAAACACTACCTACAACACGGTGTTCAACATGACTTTATTTTGCCAGTGCCAAAATTTCAAATAGGTACCATCGGGGTTCAGTTCCCGCCTGGACCGAATATATTATACTCGTATTAAGAATAATACCTAGGTATAGTTATAGGTACACGTATAGGTAATAATTATCATAGGTATAAGTATAGGTAATTCAAGGTGTCTTCCAAGAGTGGTTCGGCCTTGACAAACTCGGAGCTTTACTTAGATATCCCCATATTACTGTCAGTAGAAGACAAGACAGTGGTCGCATAACTTCGACCTGATAGTGCGTATCGACCTGACCGTTTTCTTATAGAAAAAAATTGTGTGACGCGATATTGAGGAATTTCTTTTTCAAGGAAAAATTGGGTAGAAAAACAAGGGTATTTGAAAAAACTCTCTCTCTCTCTCTCTCTCTCTCTCTCTCTCTCTCTCTCTCTCTCTCTCTCTCTCTCTCTCTCTCTCTGTCTCTCGTCCCTCCTTCTTATTTTCCAAGAGTCCAAAATTCTAGTCCCCTTTTGTAATTTTGTCTATTTCAAGGCCCAAGAAGTTCAAAATTTTGATCTAGTTTTTTTTCTATCTCAAGGTAGAAAAAAAATCGAGGTCAATTTCGACCTATGATTTTATTAGACAGGGGCCAAATAGATCGTCAACTTAAATGTGATCAACTATGTCTATGAATATTAGAGTCAACTGAAAACTTTCCTCTGTGTGAAATGTGAATACATTTTAAAGGCACTGTTGCATCAATTATTGACAAGTGTCTTTTTCAAAGATCTAGAATTGCTTCAGGTGCAGCAACTTTACTCATTAGCTTACTTTTCGTGCCCGTTTCATCAAAGGCCGTCAGATTACATTTTTCTAGTGAGTTGCTACATCGATTGCTGCCGACTTTGCCAGCAACTGTAACTGCTGTTGATTTAGGCCAGCCATTCACTATTAAGTAGACCTGACAGGTACGCCTGAACAGGTGTGCCTGTCCGGTCTACCTGATAGGATATGGCAGCAATAATAAGTCTCTCAGGCGACCTGTCAGGTTTAGCTGATAGTGAATCACCTTAAGCAGACTGCAGTAAACGGAGTTGATCCTGAATGATGGATTGATGATGAATGAGGAGACATAAGATACGCACTATTGGGGTAACATGTACATCTACAACCTACATAACTAGAATTGGTAGCAGAACGACCTAGTAGTCAAATCCATCTATAAATAGGCACTAATAAATAGATGATTAATGGGTATTTGGACAAATGTGCAAATGGGCTATCTATAAAATAAATAGGCACTAATAAATACATATATGATTAATGGGTATTCAACCACTCAATAACACTCAAGATTCAAGAGCCTCAAAACCGTTTAACCGGTTACGTCAACGTTTTGTAAACGCTTGAGTGAATAATTAAGACGCTAACATTTTGTCTTCATGTTGATGGGTCAATGAGTCAATATAAAGTTATTGTCTTTAAATAATAAAAAAATTAATACCTAATACATAATAATAATTTGTTAATATTCACGAGGTATGGGAATGTGTTAAAATAGGTATGGCATTGAAAATTGTTGTGGATGTTTTAAAATATAGATAATAATCCAAAAAAGCCCAAACATCAAAAGTATAAAATTCCCCACAGCCTATGTACCTAGCGTGCTTTGAAGGTAGTAAGCTTTGAAGGTAGCGTGCCTGTCTTGTAAGTTCTAGGTCGCGAGTTCGATTCCCACCCGGGGCGAACTTTATTCTAAACAGATAAGGTTCGCTCTCGGAACGGCTAACTTTTTACTATCCTGTTCCCTGTCTCTCTTCTCTCTTCGTCTTCAGTTTCTTATCTCTTCACCTTCAGGAGTCAGGACGATAAGACCTCAGCAAGTTACAGTTCCCTCTAATATCAAACCTCTTAAAAAGAGACGTTCCCTTTTGACGGATCCCTCATTAGTAATGTATCCGGCACAATGTTTTGTAAACAATCTCTTTGGTTCATGATCTATGGTGCAACATTGGTCACTGCACTGCTCTACTGACTCTTAATAGGTAGATACCTAAGTAATAGTACTTCTAGTGACTTAATAGTAATTCTAGTGACTTAATAGTACCTAATTCTAGTGACTTAATAGTAATTCTAGTGACTCTACTTACTTAAGTAACCTCAGACCTCAGTGTAGTTGCAGCTTGGTTGGTAGTGCGTCTGCCTTGTAAGCGCTAGGCCGCGGGTTCAATTCCCGCCCGGGGCGGATTTTATCCTAAAGGGATAGGGCTTCTTCTCGGAAAGGCTTCATTCTCTCTTCGATTTCGGGACGATAAGACTTTGGCAGTTACAGTTCCCTCTATCAAACCTCTTTTTTTAATCTTCAGTCACAACTGAGGCCAAGGCCAGCCACTCACGCTCTGTCTGTCAGACTACGATCTGAGCGTGATTGGCAGGCATAACCTGGAGTGGGTTTGGCTACTGAAAAGACTTTGTCTACATTTTTTTTTTTTTTTTTAAGAGGTTTGACAGAGGGAATCGAACCCGCGGCATATCGCTTATTAAGGCTTCCTGATTTCAAGACACTTTCACTCGAGAACACTGAAGAGGTCTGCTTCTGGCAGTCATATCATGGTCTAGTTATTTTTAGATCAGGATCAAAACAGAGAGGAAGATTTACATTAGTCATTATTGCATTTCATAGGCATAAGATTAACTTGTGTTGTGCAACAGATGAAACGTGTGTGTACAACAGGTTTGGAACATTAGGTGGCCAGTCTCGAGGAACTGGAACGTTAATGACCTAGAACTTAAATTGAAGTTTCTAGCATTTAATTTGGGGGATTACCGTGTTCCGATGTTATGTAATAATCCGATTTTGGTACCTAGCAAAGTATTTTATGACTACTAATTCTACTACATACGTTTAGTTTTTGTACATACCAACTGTAGGTACCCACACTGAAATCTGTGCTCTATGGGTATTTTTACTAAGTTATTATTGTTACCAAATATGTTATTTGTGTATCATTTACCTACTATACTTTCAAAATTGCCAAGTACTTATACCCACATGGTGCTGTGTACGAGTATATCTTAAGCCATGTCCACGCATAGTCGACCGTGTCGATCGACCATAGATCACGTCGATCTAAAAGGTGAATATATGTATGTAGGTATGTTGTCGAGGTAGTGTGCGGTTTCAGTTGACGTCTATCGACGGGGTAGACTATGTGTGGACACAGCTTAGGGGTAGACTATATGTGGACACAGCTTAGGGGTAGACTATGTGTGGACACAGCTTAGGGGTAGACTATGTGTGGACACAGCTTAATACCCATTTCCACTCAGTACTCTTATCTGTTCGTAATGGGAACTCAATTCTGGGCTATGGAGAATCCCAAAACTTTGGGTTATTACCAAGCTCAGGGAATACAACTCAGTGTCTCACCTTGACTCTTTAGTTTTGACGGTTATGAGTTGGTAACCTTGATCTTCTCAAAAATATGGTCAAAGATGAACCGAAATATTAGACTATTTAGAGATTTAGACTCTAAATTTTAAAGTGTTACCAATTTTATTTCTTGTTGAAAACTACCAATATGTATATTTAAACCTTGTTTCGCCCAGCAACAAGGAATTTTGAGATGTAGGTAAGTAGGTACCTAACTAATATTCAGCCACAACCTAGTCCGCTTGGAACCTATCTACCTTGTAAACGCTAGATCACTGGTTCGATTCAAGCCCAGGACTTTTTTTTTTTTTTTTTTTTTTTTTTTTTTTTTTTTTTTTTTTTTTTTTTGCTATTTTTGCCTAGGTTCAAAGTGGTTATGACACTATGATGGAGTTCAATGAGTTGAACTGTGGTTACTCTATCTATAACAATTAGATATCTTGTTAGGGATTACCTAATTGTATTGAATACTTATGTACAACAATTAGGTGTCTTGAGAAATGGCATAGCACAAAACTCTTTCTCCTCTCCTATTTTGCAGAAGGAATTTCAGCAAATCAATATCATAAACTGTAGAGGGACAAGGACTCAAAGAGTGTAGAACTCATTTAGAATAAAAGCTTCTGCTCCTGAAGAACCAATGCTTCGAAGAAGAAATTTCCTCAGGCCAGCCACTCACAATCAGGTAGACCTGATACCTGATGAGCACACACACTATCAGGTAGACCTGACAAGTACAGCTAAAATGGTCCGTCTGTCAGGTCTACCTGATAGTCAGTGGCTAGCCTTTGTGTACCTACTTTCTAATTTTATTGTTTTTTGCTAAATTTCGCCAACTTTGCAGTTGTCCACGAATTTAATGAACAAAGAATAACTGTTGATTCGTTCTTTCGATAAAATTATGCTTATAGCTTTTCAAGTCAGAGATCCTAGGTTAAAAACCAGGGCGTGACTTCCAAATCTTCCTGAATCCGAGGAAGTAACTTTTCATTGAGACTATTCTGGTATATCACAAGTATTTCTCCTGATCTTTCAACTGAAACACACAAACCATTGATCCCTCAACACTTTCACTGCTAAAGAGTTTTTTTGGGAGGGAGAGAGAGAGAGAGGTTTGATAGAGGGAACTGTAACAAATTAGGTCATATCGCCCCGAAAGCAGAAAGCCAGCCTTTCCGAAAACGAACCTTACCTGTTTAGGATAAAGTTCGCCCCGGGGGGGAATCGAACCCACGACCTAGCGCTTACAAGACAGACGCGCTACCTTCCAAGCTAACTAGGCAGGCATAGGTCAGCCACTCATTATCAGGTACACCTGATCAGGTCAGGTCTGCCTGATACATGATGAGCACACTCTATATTCTATAAGGAAGACCTGACACGCGGACCTGATCAGGTGTCAGGTCTACCTGATAGAGCGTAGCTGGCCATATATTATTTATTTCTCACTGTTACCAAACAATAACACCAGCAGCGAATGTGTTGAAGGTGTCATAGGTCAAACCAATAGGTCTGCGGTCTTCGACTTGTAGGACCTCAAACTCTCTGACGTCACAATATGACGTCATTTGGAAATCCTCAGAAGCCACGAGTTAGATATTACCTAGTCGGTATCATTGTAAGTTTCCATCAGAGTAGGTTTCCTATCAGGATTGGACATAGGGGGAGCTCATTCGGTCCCGTTTGCTCCTGGCCCGGGCTCCTTAAAAGGGGCCCGGAATCGGCTAACTTTTATTACCTTTATTCATTTATTTTTATCCATTTATTTATTTTATATATTTATTTTTGTGGGGGGATGGATAGCTATGAGGTTAAGTAGGTATCTTAAGGGTACCTAATTAGATTAGAATATGGAGTGCGTAATGAGCTTAATGGTTATCTAAGCGGACTTGATGGGAATTTAAACACAGAGTTTATGGTGGATTTCAATCCAACTCTAATAATTGTTACTTTCCTAGTTTCCTAGCTAATGCGAGAAAAACAAGCCGGTAATAATGGGAGAAAATTCTTTGAAAAACACCTGCTGATTAGGAACTTAAGTTACTGGCGATAAGGACGACCTTCTTCTATAGGGTCCTAGGCCTCACTCCTCAGGTTAAGTAGCAATATAACTTTTAGGGTCATTCATACGTCAAAGTATATAAAATCTAGTATAAATATTACTCGTAGGTATTTTGTACATTTACCCTTAAAAAACGAAAGTCAAAATTATATTTCTCTTCCCCCCTAAAGTGGTTCCATTTTAGACTCCCTTAGACACAGGACAGATTGGTCTTTACTGTTTTCAGTGTCATTGTTGTCATCAATGACAATTCCCCTCAGTCTGACAATTATCGACACAACATCAATGTCGTGATGAGCACTGCAGGAGATTTACAATATGTAAGTACAATGTAAGAGGTGTTGAAATTTAAGTTATAATTGAAGATACCCGGGTATTTCTTAAAGTTCCTCTCACTTTGTGTCTACAAAACTGTTGTAAACACGCAAACCCAGAACATGGACCATGGATGTACAGTGTATTCCGTGGTCCAAATGCTAAATCGAAAAAAGGTCTAGAGCGTATTAGAGACTCCACCGAGGGAGACCTTTATCCTAACCAGATAAGGTTCATTCCCGAGCTGCCTTTCTCCCATCCTGTCCTCCTCTTTGATTTCGGGACGATAAGACCTCCGTTATTACAGTCCCCTCTTTCAAACCTCTTGATTAAACACTTTAATATGAAGAGCTACTGCAAGAATTCTGTCTTCAAGGATTCTGCCAAGTTGTCAAGTAGCGCAGAATGGACTAGATTTGACTTGACTAGAGAGATCTTGACGATTGTATTAGAGGCGGGTGTGTTAAGTACTACTTGTCTAGTGGACATTAAGTACTTTGGGTAATTCAAGTACCTCTGGCTAGTGGGACAACATAAGAGCAAGACGTCATAAAGATTTATGTACGAATGTCGTTTATGGTTATTGATAGCCCATTAGGCGTTTGTCAATTTTTGTAGAGTCCATAAAACTACGACACTTTAGCAACACGTTAAGTTAGGTCCTTTTTAAAGATATGTCTACAAGGATTGTTGCTTGTGTTAAACAAAAAACAATACACTCTAAATTTTATGACCTGCATTGGACTCGAATCAGAAACCTCCAGATTCAAAGTCCCAATAGGAAGGCCTTATTGTTAAAGCCCTCAGGCCCGATGCAGACTGAAAACGTCCCTGTTTCGCATATCACCCATTGCAGGTTTAGGTTTGTTTCTAATTCCACATAAGGGGGTTAAAGAGATAATGATGTTTGTAACATTATGTATGCGTAGGTATACCTATTACCGGTGTACAGGTAACTTATTCACCTTAATGTATACTTAGGCCACAGGTAGGTATAGGCGGACTAGATGAGTAGGTAGTAAGCAGGCACCTGTGTAGGCTATAATACCTACCTCGTAATCAGTAATCAGCATCAAGAAAATTGTGAGTAGGTATGTTACGATGTAATATTATGAGATTTATGAGGCACCTACATAATTATTATGTGGTTTGTAAAAGTGAATTCCCAAAATTCCAAGATTCGAGATAAAAGAAGAAAAATAGAATATGAATCATTGTAGGTAGGTACTAAGTAGATGCTCCCCTATGTACATATGTGGCCCGCGAAGTACCTCCCAATGTAGCATCTGGCCCGCATACACATGGAAGTTGGAAACCCCTGTCGTAGTTTATACTTGTAAATGTTTGTCGCACGTACAAGCTAATACAAGTAAAGTGGTTTTGTAAGTTACTGAGCGACCTTTTTTCAACACAGTTCAACCCTGACCAAGAAAATTGAGGCACAACTGTTGTTGTTCGAGTATTCTCAACTGACTTGATTTATCTCACAATCCCCTGTCCTGAAACATCTAGATCTATAAATCTATCTGAGTTTCAAGACTCGGCCATTTGCCAGTCTAGTTCGCTTGGAGGGTAGCGCGTCTTGTAAGCGCTAGGTCGCGGGTTTGATACCCGCCCGAGACGGTGTACTAAACAGATAACGTTGGTTCTCGGAACGGCTGGCTTTCTCCTATCGTGGCTTCTTTCTCTCTTAACTTTGATGAGGATAAGACCTTAGCAGTTACAGTTCCCTCTATCAAAGCGCTTGGAAAATAAAAATTGCTTTGGATGGGTCGCGGGTTTGATACCCGCCCGAGACGGTGTACTAAACAGATAACGTTGGTTCTCGGAACGGCTGGCTTTCTCCTATCGTGGCTTCCTTCTCTCTTAACTTTGATGAGGATAAGACCTTAGCAGTTACAGTTCCCTCTATCAAACCGCTTGGAAAATAAAAATTGCTTTGGATATCAAACTGAGGAACTGGTCAATAGTCAGATAGTCACACACACATTCCTTGAATTTATCATCAACAAAAATCAATTCGATAAACAAAATTTCAAGAATCAAGATTCCTCTTAAAATACACAATCCTGAATCAAGGTTACATTATTGATTCAGAATGATTATCCATATCCAATTACAAAATGATCTCATCGAAGTATGCTTTTTCTATCAATTTTAGTTTTAGGTCTAAAGCAATCTCTACTCTATGGTCGAACGACTTCGGTCGACTGATGTAGTGTAGATGTGGTAAGAACTACGTGTAACTGCTAAGAAAGTTTATTGATTCAGAATGATTATCCATATCCAATCACAATGATCTCACATCGAAGTATGCTTTTTCTATCAATTTTAGTTTTAGGAAAATTTCAAGAATCAAGATTCCTCTTAAAATACACAATCCTGAATCAAGGTTACATTATTGATTCAGAATGATTATCCATATCCAATCACAATGATCTCACATCGAAGTATGCTTTTTCTATCAATTTTAGTTTTAGGTCTAATCTAAAGCAATCTCTACTCTATGGTCGAATGACTTCGGTCGACTGATGTAGTGTAGATGTGGTAAGAACTACGTGTAACTGCTAAGAAAGTCTGGAAAACTAAGAGAAAGGGGACAGGAAAGCCAGCCGTTCCAAGTATCGTACCGAAATTGAAGATAGAAGGAAGACACAATAGGAGAAGGAACTTTCCGCCGTCAGCCGTTCTTGGAGCAGCCGTTCCGAGAAGGAACCTTACCTGTTTCCGCCCCGGACGGAAGTCAAACCCGAGACCTAACGCTTACAAAGCAGGCTAACTAGGCTAAATTAGCTAGGTATGTATGTGCTTACATTTTCAAATAACCAAAACTTTCACAATAGCTGACCCTTACCAGGCCCGGGGTCTGTTTCAAAAATGGGTCCCATCATAGCAATTTTTTTTTTCGAAGGGAATCGAACCCGCGACCTAATAACGGGCTGTAACAGGAGATACGAATAGTAGGCTGTTACGGAATCTGTAGATCATAAAAAATGAATGAGAAATTCTTCGCTATGGCGTGAGTTATACTAACTCAGCACCTTTAGTAGCAACTCAGCAACTTTGTGTCAAGTGGTTGCCCTCGCGAAGATCCGAGCCTAGGTCAGTGGACAAATTAACCCTTGCGCGTGTCGAGTTGGACAATTTCAGCGCCCAGATAAACATAGTGCCTAATATTAGATATTTTTCTGGAGATTCTCGCTCAGATCAGTTCCTCCTGCAAAGATTGTCCTACGGCCTACGGGGCAACAGCCTGAGCCAGGAGTCATATCATGAATTATTTGCAGTAAAGCAGAGCTTTTTCACAATATTTGTGGATATCACAGCATTACTAAATATCTTGCAATCAACCAATTTCTATGTACTTATATAATTTCAATATGTATAATCTTTTTACACTGGTAATGCTGCCACTGGTCGCTACTCAATTAAAGTAGAAATTACTCCTACTCTATTGTCCTCACGAGGCTGAGTGCACCCCGAATTCCAAACACAGGGCCGAAAAAACTTCGACCTCTCGAGGAATCAACCTACGGCCTGCAAGCCTAGTGTGATACCCATTCGGCCACGGAGGTTGCTTACGTAGGTACCTAGTTTTTTTGGGTTCCCATTGATGTCGATCGATTAAAGTGTAGACCTGTAGACGTGAGAAAAAATTGGTCAAAATATCTCGAGAACGGTAAGAGCTAGAGACTTGAAATTTGGTATGTAGATGTCAAATGTGACAAGGATGCGACACTTGAACTTCTAGACTTCTACACAAAGATAGTCATATTTGAGGCCTCTCACACACGGGTCGAAATCAAACTAATTACTAGTAGGTAATACCTAAGATTGCTGGGGGTAAAAGGTAAAGGGACCTTTCAATCTCATCTTAGCAGTATAAATGAATGGTATATTCTATTTTCTTTTCCTTCATTTGCTTCTCCTCTTCTTTCTTCTGTCTTCTCTTATTTTTACTTTCCTTATTCACTTATCCTATAGGAAGGAAAGTAATGTAATCGGGTCAAAATTTCGATGGTCAGTTTTTAGTGCCAAAACACGTTTTGACTGTTTTGAGGTCCCTAGAGCCTAAATCCAAAGTTTCAGCCATTGGTCCGTGTGTGTGTCTGTGTGTCCGTGTGTCTGTCTGTAAACAAAATATCTCGAGAACGGTAAGAGCTAAGACTTGAAATTTGGTATGTATTGACGTCAAATGTGACAAGGATGCGACACGAAACTTTTGGTTAAGACCGGTGCTCAAAGCAATCACCTTAGTTAGGACAGATTGAGAGGCTGGTCTGTACACGGGAAAAGGCGAAAAAAAGAAGAAGACCCAATCAGATGAATAAATTACAGCCCGTGTGTGAACAGCCTATTCCTCTACTTATTCATACTTGATCTTCCACTAAGTATACCTTATAGACCTCGCATATAGGCCTGGTAGTTATCCACCAGTCTGAATTTCCCTCTCTTGTAGCCACTAGGATCTTCAAGGATACCCAAAAATACACTATTCCACTAAGTTATAGTCAGTCCTCAGCATACCACTGACGGAACGTTCGAATTGTCTTCGAGTGATCTTGATTCGTACGGAGGTGATTGAAATTTTTGTTTACAAAGATCTTTTCTTTTATTTTTATTAAGATGGCCTGCAGCCAGAGACGACCACCAATGAGGGGAATAAGAATTCAGCCAATCAGAACGCAGTGTTAGACGATTCGACCAATGAGAACAAAGCTTTAGATGATTCGACCAGTGAAAACACAGTGTTAGATGATTCAACCAATGAGAACACAGTAAGGAAGAGCTTGGTGATTAATGGTTTGGTGATCAAAAATTTGTCAAATGGGGGTACTGTGTACCATGGACCAACGATGGGTAAGTGTCATCCTAACCATTATTTGATTATTTAGAGTAATATTCTACTTTTTTTTTTTTTTTTTTTTTTTTTTTTTTTTTTTATCAATAATTTCCTAACATAGTATGTAAGTTTAATATCTACACTTCTAGCTTTAACTCCATTCAAGTTTCAGGCTTCCAGGGGGTGTCTGTCTAAACCGGTCCTATGCAACGCAGACTCATTTATGTTGTTATAAATAATAACGCTTGTACAGATTAATAATTAAAAAATTGATTAACCGAGGAGAAAAAATGTATAGGATCGTTTCAGCAAAACGCAATTTCACAAGCACAAAAAAGTTTGCTGACGTCAAGGAAGAGTAAGATAATTGGTCATATCAGCAAACCAGGACAAGATACTTGTTGACGTCATTGAAGAAAGAGATGCAGAAGAAGAAGATGACGAAGAAGCAAATGAAGAATAAGTAAAAGTAGAAGGAACAGAAGAAGACGGAGAAGAAGGGGCAAAAGAGGATTAGGAGAAGGAGAAGAAGAAGGAGAAAAGAGAGATAGGTAACCAATGTAACCATGTACCTATACTTCTATGGATTGAATGATACAAATACCTGTAGGCTGTAGGTACCTATCAGTCTACAAGTAGTAGGTACCTACTTAGGTATCTCTTAGATCCAGCCATCCCTACAAGAACCATCATAGTAGGAATAAATCACATAAAAATAATTCTACAAGACAATAATAATAGTAATTCCGGTCATTGTCAACAAGCACATTAAAAGTACCTACTGGGTACTAGGCTCTATGTCACGTGTATATGTCGCTGTGAATTCTTGAAATAAGTATTGATATAGTCAACTGTGAAAGATCCAATGGCCGCCAAAGGTTCTCTGTGAATTTAATGAATTCTCCAAAAAGGAATTCATTCTACTTTGGCGGACCCGTGATATCATTGGCTTCAGCAGAATCTGGTGTCTTTCTCCATCAATGCAGGTCGAATAGTTTCCACAACTCTCTATCTTACCTTGAGAAAATATGCTGAGAGAAAATTATCTTAGCTCCTTGAACTATCAGTTTATGGACGTACCTACACCAAAAGGCCCACTCTGACGCTTAGGTGTAAGGGCAAACAGTCGTACAAAAAGTCGGGTCAAGCTTATACGAATCTACGGATTCGCCAAAGAGCTTTGGATTCACATCATTTGGAGACTGGACTCCCGTCATTTGAAGACTGGATTCACATCATTTGGAGACTGGACTCCCGTCATTTGGAGACTGACTACACATCATTTGAAGACTGGATACACATCATTTGAAGATTGGATTCACATCATTTGGAGACTGGATTCCCATCATTTGGAGACTGGACTCCCATCATTTGGAGACTGGATACACATCATTTGGAGACTGGATTCACATCATTTGGAGACTGGATACACATCATTTGGAGACTGGATTCACATCATTTGGAGACTGGATTCACATCATTTGAAGACTGGACTCCCGTCATTTGGAGACTGGATTCACATCATTTGAAGACTGGACTCCCGTCATTTGGAGACTGGATTCACATCATTTGAAGACTGGATTCACATCATTTTTGCGAGAACTGGATTCACATCATTTGGAAGACTGGATTTCAACATCATTTGCAGTGTATCACAGTAACATAAGATCGGAGCATTGGATCTATGTGACCATAATGTACCTAGATCTGAAGAACACAGTAAACGTGACTTGATGATGTATATCCTTCATATTCGTACGTATGAGCATGATTTATTATGTTTGTATTGTTTTTTTTTTTTAATTTATTTTATTTATTAATTTATTCTAGTTACATAAGAGCGGAGCATTGGGTATCCTATGTGCCATAATGTCACTATGTCAAACCATAGTACGTGACTTGATGAATTAACATTGTAACGTATGACAAGACTTTATATGTGGTTATTGTATCTTAAATCTTTTAACATATTGGTTGATAATACGTATCTTATACTGATACCGTCTTGCTTGTGATAATAATATTGTAGTATGGTAAGCTTACTAGATTTTTTTTTCTAAATTCCCTTTTAGAGAGAGAGAGAGAGAGAGAGAGAGAGAGAGAGAGAGAGAGAGAGAGAGAGAGAGAGAGAGAGAGAGGTCTAATAGAGGGAACTGTATCAACGGAGGTCTCATGGTCCCGAAAGTCGAAGAGGGAAATATGACAGGACAGAAGAAAACCAGACGTTAGACGTTCCAAGAACGATCTTTATCTGTCTGGTATAATGTTCACTCTGGGAGGAAATTGAAACTAGGACGGTTATTATGCCTAACTAACTATAAGTGAGTGGTGAACCTACTCTTACTATTTTTTTTTTTAATTATTTTTTAAAAGGAAAATCTTACACAACCACTATTAACTAATAATGTCTGCTAACATCTTTTGTCTGGCTTTTTGCCACCTGACGACTGCACTAAATGCAACAATGCAAAACCCGTCACAGTGGTGCCAAATCAAGGGGTTTCACCATGATTCATAAAGCCATTGGACCGTTTGGGAAACCTACCCCTCGCTAACCTTGAATGATACCTATCGGATTAGGGGCCTTATGTCAGCTGATAAACTTATTATGATTGGAAAAAGTGTCACTGATTTCGAAATGATGATGTTGTAAATAACTGGTAGTTATCCCAGCTGATTCTGAGTCACTAATAAATATAAATCCGCGGCCTTTATCTCAGTGGATAGTGTATTCTCTGGACACACTTCATAAACCATTAACCAGTTCCCACTAAAAAGGTAGCTAGGTATGTTAAGAAATACTTACTGCAAAACCTGTCACAAATTGACAAATCTATTCATAGTAGGTATTCATGCCTAAGTTCAGCACCGTTGAGTCTGGTGTGTGCCTGGATTGGTGACAGACTTAAAATGAATCCGATTTGCCACATTTTATCAAAATCGTAGTGGTTTTTTGGAATTTTCTCGGAAACGAAGCCAAAGTTAGGAAAATGACCCTCAGAACCTTGTTGGAAATGATGAGATCTACCTACCCTGAGTGGTTGTCAGTGTTTTTCTGGCGCGCCCTTTTTGAATATCTTGGACTCGAACGAACAACCCCCAGATTTTGTACTAAGTAGAGAGGTTGGTACTCATAAAATGAATCATTAATTCTACACTAAGGCAATCCTTTCCCTATCTTCAGGCTCTCCAGAACAACCCCCCTCTCATGTTCAGCGAGAACACTTCCCTCATTTCCTACAAGCTGGATCTGAACATGTCCACCTGGATAGCCCCTAACCGGAGTCTGATTCAGTTGGGAACCTACAACACACAGAACGGATTCAATACAAGCCGGAGTGTCAGCCATTGGTCCGTGTGTGTGTCTGTGTGTCCGTGTGTCTGTCTGTAAACAAAATATCTCGAGAACGGTAAGAGCTAAGACTTGAAATTTGGTATGTATTGACGTCAAATGTGACAAGGATGCGACACGAAACTTTTGGTTAAGACCGGTGCTCAAAGCAATCACCTTAGTTAGGACAGATTGAGAGGCTGGTCTGTACACGGGAAAAGGCGAAAAAAAGAAGAAGACCCAATCAGATGAATAAATTACAGCCCGTGTGTGAACAGCCTATTCCTCTACTTATTCATACTTGATCTTCCACTAAGTATACCTTATAGACCTCGCATATAGGCCTGGTAGTTATCCACCAGTCTGAATTTCCCTCTCTTGTAGCCACTAGGATCTTCAAGGATACCCAAAAATACACTATTCCACTAAGTTATAGTCAGTCCTCAGCATACCACTGACGGAACGTTCGAATTGTCTTCGAGTGATCTTGATTCGTACGGAGGTGATTGAAATTTTTGTTTACAAAGATCTTTTCTTTTATTTTTATTTTTTTATTCTTCTTTTTATTTTATCTCTCTATCTTACCTTGAGAAAATATGCTGAGAGAAAATTATCTTAGCTCCTTGAACTATCAGTTTATGGACGTACCTACACCAAAAGCCCACTCTGACGCTTAGGTGTAGGGGCAAACAGTCGTACAAAAAGTCGGGTCAAGCTTATACGAATCTACGAATTCCCCAAAGAGCTTTGGATTCACATCATTTGGAGACTGGACTCACATCATTTGCAGACTGGATACACATCATTTGGAGACTGGATTCACATTATTTGAAGACTGGACTCCCGTCATTTGGAGACTGGATTCACATCATTTGGAGACTGGATACACATCATTTGGAGACTGGACTCCCGTCATTTGGAGACTGGATACACATCATTTGAAGACTGGATACACATCATTTGAAGACTGGATTCACATCATTTGGAGACTGGATACACATCATTTGAAGACTGGATTCACATCATTTGAAAACTGGATTCACATCATTTTAAGACTGGACTCCCGTCATTTGGTTATTTTTATACGTAGTTATATAATATTATTAATAATATATCTAACAATTAAGAAATAGTTTGTGTTATTTTGTGCAAAGATTGTTATAAAATTGTGTAATTTTGAAATACTCGAAGTGCTGCGAAATAATAATAATAGTAGTCCTTTGACGTTTTTGCGTGATAGGTAAATAAATAGTTGAAAAATATTACCTAGGTAATTATTTGTTAGGTTTATATTAGACATCCTATGTATTAACATTATTCTTACCGTTTTTATTATTACTGGATACTAGGTATTCCTAGTATCCAGTAATAATAAAAACGGTAAGAATAATATTACCTAGGTATTATTGCCTTATTCTGTGAAGTTCAAGAAGTGTGATTACATTAGGTATTATGGAAATTCTCACTCAGTGTTTATCCAATTGAAAACCAATTTTACGCTAGTTTAAATTCAGATATAAATCTAATATTTAAATTCAACACCATTTACAATTATTTTATGATAGGTATCTACTTAATTTGCTGATGTTTATATATATTGATATGATTATGTTACACTAGGTAGAACATCTAATTATACTTGAGTGCAAAATTTTCGGGAATTAGTTATTATTTAATATCTCATTAAATAATAACAAATGATCTTTTTTTTTTTGTCATCTATTTTTGAAGGGATCTAATATAAGTACCTAGGTACTTTATTTTTGATATAGGTAAGTGAATCATTAAAAACAAAAGTGCCGTATGAGACAGTGATTAAAAACTTACGAAACCGAAGGAAACACAGTGACTCTACCTGTGTGTCTGGCAACAACCAGTTTCTGATGATGGACACCTGATAGATCGAAACGTCAGAGAACTTTCATATCCATTTCAAGGTGAGCTTTTCGTGTTTTCTAAACAAAACTATACTGAAATTTTTGTTTTATTGGAAATTGTAACTGTAGATAATAAAGGGAGCTTGAAATATCTAGTTGTAATTTTGACATCTCCACTAGGAAGTCCACTAGGTGTCTTATTCGTGGAGGTGACAGAAATATCTACATTATTAGTGGAGATGACAAAAGTACAATCCACACGTTTTCGGAATATAAGAAAGATAACTCACAATGTGTCTGTCGTATGTTGTAGGGTCCACCATTTTGTGGGCAAGAAATTAAGCAAGAATATAGTAAATTTAATTTCGAGTGTTATAGGCTCCCATGGTCACTTAGGTTAAGCTACTTCGAGCTGGACGGAAAATAAAATAGGTAGGTCCATACTTGATATTCACACCAGACTGTCTTTTTTTTCTTCTTCTTCTTCTTCTTCTTCTTCTTCTTCTTCTTCTTCTTCTTCTTCTTCTTCTTCATTGTTGTCTCATTTCTTCAAACTCAGATTTCTGAGTGAATAAATTTGTTTGTTGGTATATTTTATAAACAACTTGCTTCCGAACAAGTAATGCATCTTCGGAACCTAAACAAAAGTAACTTTAGTGTAAACAAAGTGTGAGACATTTATGTAAACAAAAAAAGTAACCAACATGGTAACCTGTGTGACATTGACTTGGGAGTGCTACATGGTGACATACTATGTTGGACATTCTATCGTGACCCATGTTGACCCCCTATTGGCGTAACTAGGGTATATTTTCCGAAAGTAGGGTAAGTTTTTCGACAGCTGGGACATAACGGGTTTTCCAATAATTTGAGTGTTTTTTAGATTTTTAGACATAGGTATTGTGGTATTGATTCTTTCCCCCCAAGTACTAGTAATCGAATTGGCCAGCCTAGTTAGCTTAGTTGGTAGTGCGTCTGCCTTGTAAGCGCTAGGCCGCGGGTTCGATTCCCGCCCGGGGCGGATTTTATCCTGATGGGATAATGTTCGTTCTAAGAACGGCTGGCTTTCTCCTATCCTGTCTTCCTTCTCTTTTCGATTTCGGGACGATAAGACCATAGCAGTTACAGTTCCCTCTCTGTCAAACCTCTTAAAAAAAAAGAAACTAGTAATCAAAAGTTTTGTCCTCCTCCTCCCTCTCCCTCTCCTCCTTCTTCTTCTTCCTCTTCTTTCTCCTCCTTCCTCCTCGTCTGTGGGGGACAACCTCGTTCTCTTTTCTTTCTTTTCATCCTTCCCCAGAATAAGAAATGTGTACCTGTATCTCAATTTCCGAACATTTCCCTTCCACTCTTCCTACCCTCCTAGAGTATATTATTGGGTACAACTTGTGAAATATCGAGTACAACATATGGAGTGCAACATGTGACTCAGATCATATTGATGTGAGGTAGTCTTAGCGACCTCGTCTAGGTAAACATGTTTCCCTTATAGGTCAAAATCAACTTTACAGGATGTCCAAGAAGTGGAAAAGCACAGGGTAGAGAGCGAACTAATGGAAACAAAAAAATTTCTCCTTCTTTTTCTTCTTCTTCTTTTGAGTACTTCTTCTTCTTCTTCTTCTTCTTCTTCTTCTTCTTCTTCTTCTTCTTCTTCTTCTTCTTCTTCTTCTTCTTCTTCTTGTACTTCTTCTTCTTCTTCTTCTTCTTCTTCTTCTTCTTCTTCTTCTTCTTCTTCTTCTTCTTCTTCTTCTTCTTCTTCTTGCTCTTCTTCTTCTTCTTGCTCTTCTTTTTCTTCTTCTTCTTCTCTCCTCCTCGCTTCTTTAAGCATTTCATTTCTTTCCCTCATCACTCTGAACTTTAATACAAAGATTTTACCAGAAAAAGACAGTTGAATTTCATTAGGTATAAGAAACAGCAAAAGTACAGCTGATCTTGTGATTAGGAAAAATACCTAAACAACAAGACAATGCTGTTCAAAAATTCTACATACTGGACTCCTCAAGTTTCTCTCCCAGGACTTTCGTGATAAAGAGGCCCCATTTTAATTTGATGGTAAGGTAATGTACCTTAGTTTCCCGGACACCCTGTATGTATACGTAACCTGGACACTTCATGTGGACCTTGCCTGACCCTTGAGGGACATCAGTTGGTATTTCACTCTTAACGTTGAATGACTTAGCTAGGCATTCGCCTGATAAGTCGTCTATAACTTGAGCAATACCAGTTTGGTGATAACTAGATAGCTAATAAATTCATGAAGATATAGGGGGGTACCTAGACGCTATACCTTATACCTAGATGCTAGATGGAGTAAGTAAGTAGTTTCTACACAGATAATGTTTTTGTTTACATATGTTTAAACTATACCTATGAAATATATAAGACCTTGTTTAGACTGCGGGAGTAAAGGGACTTTTCAGTCTCAGTCTGGCAGGATAAACAAGGTACATTCTATTCTATTCTATTCTATTCTATTCAATAATGTAGTTAGTAGTTACTAATGTTTGTCATTTTGTAAGATCCTCTAAGCGGGAACATTAAGAAATCGATGAGATTACTTGAAACTTGATTATTTATCGATTCTTTTGCTACAACTAGAAATTGACGGACTTACCAATTGGCAGAATTAACCAGAATTTTAATATTTGAAGGTACAAGTACTCTTTTAGAGGTTCAACTGTTCTACATGATTCTACATACAATATGTATAACTGCTAAGGTCTTTAGTGACGGAGATTTTGCCCTCCATCCGGCGACAATTAACTTCACCCTCCTCACATTAACTTCACTCAGCCTGAGTGGGGCTAGGGAAAATCAACAGCACACGATTGCCCAGATTGTTAACCATCCGGATATTCCGGATACTAACTAGGCGCAACGTTGCTTTTCTTCTATGGGGAGATTCATATAAGCTCAACCCATTCTCAGGGATGTTTGCCCCTGCATCACCTAACCCTTTTAAAGTCGGCTTTTTCTGTATGACTTCTGTGGGGAACTGGTGTTTTCAAAGTGCTATGTCTGCTGGCAACAACAAACTTTGTTCTGACTTACGTAACCCAGCTCTTTTGTGCCTACTTTGTACTTACCTAAATGGACGGAAAACTGGTTTTCCGTCCAAAACTGGTTTTCCGTCGGACGGAAACCACCAACTATGAAATTCTTGGACCAAACTCCCCCAGAGGGTATCGAATTATCGATTGTCCTTGACAATTTGTTTGGAAATTACCAAATATTTTTTGCATAAACTCTGTTATAACCAGAATAATTCAGATACAATGGAGTTCAAAAAAATTGGCACAGTTTGCATTTTTATCAGAACCCATTTCCCTGATCTAAACCTTTTTTTTTTATCTGCCAAAAACTCACGTTGTAGGTTTTCTAGTTGCCTCTCAGTTCCAATAGTCAGCCTAGTAAAGTTAGCATGAAGGGTAGCTCGTCTGCTTTCTACCTTGTAAGCACTAGATTTCCGCCCGGGGCGGATTTCATTTCCAAAAAAAAAAAAAAAAAAAAAAACTGTTGCCACTTACGCTCAGTCTGTCTGACAGACCAACAGTCGCAATGTGTGAAGCAGAAAAAGCTTGAGACCTAGGTCTGAGAGGCCGCGGCCAGATGCCTTTTTCCTTCACACACATTCCAACAGTCTGAGAGACGTAGGTCTGTCAGAATCACACTCAGACCATTGCCCCAACACGTAAGCCTCGAAGTCAACTTTTTGTCAGCTTCTATCGGGAACTGGTGGTGCATTCAAAACGTGCTATGTCTGCTGGCAACAACAAACTTTATTCTGACTTACGTAACCCAGCTCTTTGCCTACTTTGTACACCAAAATGGACGGAAAACTGGTTTTCCGTCCAAAACTGGTTTTCCATCGGACGGAAACAGCCCACAAAGGAGTTGACTCGGTTCCAGCTGGTTGATCATAGACAGATCCTATTAATCAGTCTGGACGAATTTATTAATAAGGAAACCGCCCACAAAGGAGTTGACTCGGTTCCAGCTGGTTGATCATAGACAGATCCTATTAATCAGTCTGGACGAATTTATTAATAACTAATTAACCGTGGAAATTGATGAAAATACCTAAATCCGCCTAGAACTAGAAGTGGTTGTTTTATTAGCATTTCCATTCAAATACATGTTGTTGTGAATTCTAAAATTTTAATTGAAATACATGTTCCTCTGAATGTTTGAAGAGGAGGGAATGTTGTTAATGTTGTTCGATTAAAAAGGGGATTACCAATAGGTAGGTAGCCAGCCTAGTTAGCCTGGAAAGTAGCACGCTTGCCTTTTAAAGGATAGGTCACGGGTTCCATTCCCGCCCAGGGCGAACTTTATCCTAAACAGATAACCTTTGTTGGCGGAACGGCTGGCTTTCTCCTATCCTGTCTTCCTTCCTTCATAGATGTCGGGAAAATAAGACCTAAATAGTTACAGTTCCTTCTACTTTTATAAAAGAAAGGGACTTTTCAGTCTCATTCTTGCAGTATAAACAGCTATTCTATTCTTTTGGCTAAAGCTCAGTTTTCGTCCTTATGCCCTCCTCATGACTTCGAGAATTAACAGCAACATAGATTTCAAGACCTATTAAAATAGGCAGACTTCGCCAGTGTGCCTATTCAATTGAAACGCAGATCCAATCAGCATGGGCTGTTCGGACTCCCTCGACCATAATATGGACTCTACCATATTATGACTAGAATATGTATGTCACCCTGCTCAAGTGCTCATGGCTGACAGCTGTAAAAACAAAGACATGGGCTCTAAGTCAATATTATCAGTACACAGGTAGTGTAGGTACACGTACCTACACTACCGTTCTCGGAACAGCTCGGAACGGATATATAATTAGGTAATAATGTATACCTGTCCAATAAGTCAATGGTGCACCTGTGTTAAGCTACATTGATAATTTAAAATTATTGGCAAATAATGATGCTTGTGCATGCGTGCATAAAAATTATCAATCTTCAGCTAGAGATGTATGCACATTTACGCTATACACATGCATTAAAATGAAATGAGCCATCCCAAAATGTGTAAATTGAAATCAACCAAAAAAAAATTACTACCTACCAATTGTTCTTGTTCACTGGTCCGTTTCTGTCCGACCACAAAATAGGTAATAAAAAGGAGGGAGGTATACCTACCTATTACCTATGTGTAATTGTCTATATATACCTCAGGAAGTTAGGACCATGTCAACTGTTAATGGACAATTAAACCGGCAAAACATACAGGATGTCTTTAATTAAACCTTAAACTCTTAAACCATATTCAGAGCACTGGGTAAGATTAGGAGACCTATAGGTTTAATTCTTAATCAGATATGGGAACTATGTAAATTGTACCTACGGACCATGTCAACTGTTAATGGACAATTAAACCGGCAAAACATACAGGATGTCTTTAATTAAACCTTAAACTCTTAAACCATATTCAGTGCACTGGGTAACATTAGGAGACCTATAGGTTTAATTCTTAATCAGGTATGGGAACTATGTAAATAGTACCTATTACACAAAGTGTTTGCTATCGGCCTTAAAAAATTGCATCCCTAATTGAACAGCAGTCCTTTTTGAACCACACTTCTTCGCCTTCGCCTTCTTCTTCTTCTCCTTCTCTCCTTCTCCTTCTTCTCTTTCTTCTTCTTTATCTTCTTTTTACCCTTTTTCTAATCTTCTCCTCTTTCTTCTAGACTTCGCCAGTGTGCCTATTCAATTGAAACGCAGATCCAATCAGCATGGGCTGTTCGGACTCCCTCGACCATAATATGGACTCTACGATTTTATGGCTAGAATATGGAATCAAGTTTGGTAGGTCAGTATTCAGTATACCTACTCGTACTTCCACTGACGTACTCACCTATCATCTACCTGCTACAAGTTTGATAAGTGCTTCCACTAAACTGTTGACCTACCAACTATGTACTTTCATTCACATTCTTTATCAAACTTTGGTACTTATCTTTAGTAAGAAAAACTGCGTTTAGATTTTTTGTGGCAATCACATCAAGTACCTACATACTTTTAAACTAAAAACATTAAAATGTTCCTCCATTGCCAATGCCCAATAAACAGATCTACAGTTCTAAATTAAGGAAAAAATTCAAGACAGTAAAATTTACTTCACTTCAGTAAAAGAAAAAAAAAAAAAAAATGAAAACATCTGTACCTAGATTGTTAAAACGAGTACCACGTGATAAACAAAGACACTGAGCACGCGTGTCAATCGTTCCTGATTGGATTTCCTACATTTACCAAGGCCCTCTGGTAATTGTGAAAAATAACCGGTAAATGTGAGAAATAATGAGTTTTATAGAATTATTTCTTACATTTACCAATGACAGTGGTAATTGTGAAAAATAACCGGTAATTTTTCACAATGACCAGATTTTCTACATTTACCGTAACATATATATTGCTTCAGTGCTAAGGGTGCAATAAGCAGATCCATCGGTTTCCCTAAGATCAAAGACCCTAACCTAAGACCAAACGTGCTTTTTTTAGTCCGTCCTTCCTTTATTATTACGACAGTAATAAAAAAAAGGTATAGTGGACGGGCTATTGTATTCGCTTCGGTGTCGTCATTCTTACATTTACCAATGACAGTGGTAATTGTTAAAAATAACCGGTAATTTTTTACAATGACCAGATTTTCTACATTTACCGTAACATCTACACCTCTAGCATTAACTCCATTAAAGTTCCAGGCTTCCAGGGAGCGTCTGTCTAAACCGGTCCTATGCAACGCAGACTCATTTATGTTATAAATAATAACGCTTATACAGATTTGTTTATGATTAAAAAAAAATGAATAACCGAGGAGAAAAAAAAATGTAGGATCGTTTCAGCGAAACGCAATTTCCAAGCACAAAAAGTTTGCTGACGTCAAGAAAGAGAAGAGAAGAAGATGAGAAAAGAAATTGATTAATTAATGAAAAAAGGTACCTACCTAATCGGTTATTTCAGCAGCGCAGTCTCAGGACAAGATCTTTGCTGACGTCATTTGAAGAAGAAAGAGTAAGAGAAGAAGATTTGAAAATTGGACGAACCGAGAAAAAAGATACCTAATAATTGGGTCGTTCATCATATCAGTAAAACGTAGTATCGAAGCACAAAATAAATTACATACGTTATCTGAAGAAGAAAGTAAAGAAGAAGAAGGAGGAGGAGGAGTAGGAGAAGGAGGAGGAGGAGAAGAAGAAGAAGACAAAAAGGGAGGAGGATTAGGAGGAGGAGAAGAAGAAGTAGCAACAGCAAAAGAAACAGAATAAGAGGAAGGAGAAAAGAGAGATATGTAACCAATATAACCATGTACGTATACGTCTATGGATTGAATGATACAAATACCTGTAGGCTGTAGGTAATACCTATCAGTCTACAAGTAGTAGGTACCTACTTAGAAGAACCATCATAGTAGGAATACATCACATAAAAATAATTCTACAAGACAATAATAATAGTAATTCCGGTCATTGTCAACAAGCACATTAAAACTACCTACTGGGTACTAGGCTCTATGTCACGTGTATATGTTGCTGTGAATTCTTGAAATGATAATTACCTATTGACACAGTCATTGCTGTGAATTCTTGAAATGATAAGTATTGATATAGTCAACTGCGAAATATCCAATGGCCGACAGAGATTCTCTGTGAATTTAATGAGTTCTCCAAAAAGGAATTCATTCTAATTTAACGGACCCGTGATATCATTGGCTGCAGCAGAATCTGTGGTGTCTTTCTCCATCAATGCAGGTCGAATAGTTTCCACAACTGTCTATGTTCATCAAGGGGGCCTGAAACCATTTCTGTAGCAAGGGAAATTTCAGGCTGTTTAAGGTCCCCCAGTCAGCCTAGTTAGCTTAGTTGGTAGTGCGTCTGCCTTGTAAGCGCTAGGCCGCGGGTTCGATTCCCGCCCGGGGCGGATTTTATCCTGATGGGATAATGTTCGTTCTCGGAACGGCTGGCTTTTTCCTATCCTGTCTTCCTTCTCTCTTCGATTTCGGGACGACAAGACCATAGCAGGTACAGTTCCCTCTGTCAAACCTCTTAAAAAAAATATCTTACTTTGAGAAAATATGCTGAGAGAAAATAAGCTTAGCTCCTTAAACTATCAGTTTATGGACGTACCTACACAAAATGCCCATTCTAACGCTTAGGTTTAAGGGCAAACAGTCCTACAAAAAGTCGGGTCAAGCTTATACGAATCTACGAATTCGCCAAAGAGCTTTGGAGACTGGACTCCCATCATTTGGAGACTGGATACACATCATTTGAAGACTGGACTCCCATCATTTGGAGACTGGATACACATCATTTGAAGACTGGATTCACATCATTTGAAGACTGGATTCACATCATTTGAAGACTGGATTCACATCATTTGAAGACTGGATTCACATCATTTGGAGACTGGACTCCCGTCAATTGGAGACCGGATACACATCATTTGGAGACTGGATTCACATCATTTGGAGACTGGACTTCTTCTTCTTCTTCTTCTTCTTCTTCTTCTTCTTCTTCTTCATTGTTGTCTCATTTCTTCAAACTCAGATTTCTGAGTGAATAAATGTGTTTGTATATTTTATAAACAACTTGCTTCCGAACAAGTAATGCATCTTCGGAACCTAAACAAAAGTACCTTTAGTGTAAACAAAGTGTGAGACATTTATGTAAACAAAAAAAAAGTAACCAACATGGTAACCTGTGTGACATTGACTTGGGAGTGCTACATGCTGACATACTATGTTGGACATTCCATCGTGACCCATGTTGACCCCCTATTGGCGGAACTAGGGTAGATTTTCCGAAAGTAGGGTAAGTTTTTCGACAGCTGGGACATAACGGGTTTTCCAATAATTTGAGTGTTTTTTTAGATTTTTAGACATATTGATTCTTTTCCCTAAATCCGCCCCGGGCGGGAATCGAACCCGCGGCCTAGCGCTTACAAGGCAGACGCACTACCAACTAAGCTAACTAGGCTGGCACCTAATATGAAATAATGTTGCCAGTGGCATTTGTGTTAAACAGGTTTGATAGAGGCAACTGCAATAAGCGAAACTTCATTGTTGTCCGAAAGCGAAGAGAGAAGAAGAGGAGAGGATAATTCCAGCCATTCCGAGAACCTTATCTGTTTGGGACAAAGTTCGCCCCAGGCGACAATCGAACCCTCTGACACCTGATGAGCACACACACAATCAGGTATACCTGATCAGGTGTAGATAGAGAGTGACTGGCCTTATCCTATTGTCTTCTTCTGCAGGTGTCATGGGCTGTATCACTAACACGTCCACTCCATTCGTCTACTTGTTTCTCAACAAGAGACCCACGTCCCAGCTCATTGGGGAGGTCTACACCCTCATCTATCCTGCCTACTGGCCTCTCAACCTTCACCAGTATGAGAACTACATCCCTTATATGTTCTATCAGGTGGGTTGAACCTCCGAAGCCAGCCTAGTTAGATTAGTTGGTAGAACGTCTGCCTTGCAAAACTTTTGGTTAAGATAGGTGCTGCGGTTAGCCGTATTTTGTTCGCTTTTTGCGGTCTTCAGCTTTACTGACTAAACGGTTAGCAATATTGTAAAAGTTACTATAGAACAAAAAATTAGCATCATTGAATGGGATAAGGAAAGGTATACGTCCAGCGTAATCATATGTATATCAAACGCCTAGAAAAATATTCTGATTATGCTTGAGCCACTGAGGTTGGTTCGTTTTGTTTTTTCATAAAACCTATAAATAGGTCCTACTTCCTTGAACATAAAAAAATTTCAAAGTTTCAAACCAATCCAAGTTTCAATAGTGACTCAAATTAGGTACCTATAGGTTTTAATTTACGGTAGGTACCTAGTACCTACCTATTAGTAGACCCTAAAGTTTTTTTTTATGATAAGATGATGACCCTGGTACAGTTTTTTGGGGCATAGAAAAAAATCTCTCTCCCCCAAGATGAACTAAAAAAAAATCGGAACCAACCATAAACATGCAAAAAAAAAACTTTCAATGTCACAACATAATTATGAGGTTCTTAACTAACATATTTGTGTGAGATACCTGTCAGAATAACGTGTCTCAGAGGCTATATCTATTTAGTTTAGGTTAGGTTAGACATTGGGCAAAAAAAAGTTAGTATAAAAAAAGTTCTTGGAAAAAAAGGTCAATAAAAAAATAGTAGTAAATAATAGGTAAAAAAAAGAAAAAAAAAACTAGGTAATTATACCTACCTACAGATTCAAAACACCCTAATAATTATCGCCCATGTAGATACCTCACCTAGTCATAGAATGTACCTACCTACCACGTAGGTATGAAATTATAAAAAAAAAAATAGCAAATTTGATAATTGAAATCGAGTTTTCTTTTATTTTTATTAGTTTTTTATTCTTCTTTTTATTTTATTTATTATTTTTATACGTAGTTATATAGGTAATATTATTAATAATATATCTAACAATTAAGAAATAGTTTGTGTTACTTTGTGCGAAGATTGTTATAAAATTGTGTAATTTTGAAATACTCGAAGTGCTGCGAAATAATAATAGTATTAGTCCTTTGACGTTTTTGCGTGATAGGTAATTTAATTAAATAGTTGAAAAATATTACCTAGGTATTATTGCCTTTTTCTGTGAAGTTCAAGAAGTGTGATTACATTAGGTATTATGGAAATTCTCACTCAGTGTTTATTCAATTGAAAACCAATTTTACGCTAGTTTAAATTCAAGATATAAATCTAATATTTAAATTCAACACCATTTAAAATTATTTTATGATAGGTATCTACTTAATCTGCTGATGTTCATATGTATTGATATGATTATGTTACACTAGGTAGAACATCTAATTATACTTGAGTGCAAAATTTTCGGGAATTTGTTATTATTTAATATCTCATTAAATAATAACAAATGATCTATTTTTTGTCATCTGTCTTTTGAAGATATCTAATATAAGTACCTAGGTACTTTATTTTTAATATAGGTAAGTGAATCATTAAAAACAAAAGTGCCGTATGAGACAGTGATTAAAAACTTACGAAACCGAAGGAAACACAGTGACTCTACCTGTGTGTCTGGCAACAACCAGTTTCTGATGATGGACACCTGATAGATCGAAACGTCAGAGAACTTTCATATCCATTTCAAGGTGAGCTTTTCATGTTTTCTAAACAAAACTATACTGAAATTTTTGTTTTATTGGAAATTGTAACCGTAGATAATAAAGGGAGCTTGAAATATCTAGTTGTAATTTTGACATCTCCACTAGAAAGTCCACGATGTCTTATTCGTGGAGGTGACAGAAATACATTATTAGTGGAGATGACAAAAGTACAATCCACACGTTTTCGGAAACTAAGAAAGATAACTCACAATGGGTCTGTCGTATGTTGTAGGGTCCACCCATTTTGTGGGCAAGAAATTAAGCAAGAATATAGTAAATTTAATTTCGAGTGTTATAGGCTCCCGCGGTCACTTAGGTTAAGCTACTTCGAGCTGGACGGAAAATAAAATAGGTAGGTCCATACTTGATATTCACACCAGAGTGTAATAAACGTCAATAACAAGTACTTGCAATTTTTGGATGTAAAAGTAATCGGATTTCAATCTTCTTCTTCTTCTTCTTCTTCTTCTTCTTCTTCTTCTTCTTCTTCTTCTTCTTCTTCTTCTTCTTCTTCTTCTTCTTCAATCAAGTTTGGTAGGTCAGTATTCAGTATACCTACTCGTACTTCCACTGACGTACTCACCTATCATCTACCTGCTACAAGTTTGATAGGTGCTTCCACTAAACTGTTGACCTACCAACTATCCCCTATGTACATATGTGGCCCGCGAAGTACCTCCCAATGTAGCATGTGGCCCGCATACACATGGAAGTTGGAAACCCCTGATCTATATTGTTGAACAATTGCCAGGCCTGATAAAAATTGTATTAAAAATCATTCTCTATAACTATAAGGTGTACCTAGGTACCTAAAACTTGTGCCTTAGGTACCTACCTAGGTATTTACAAGTATTTATGCCTACCTACAACTTTGCGTGAATTATTGCTTCTGATGGGTTTGCTTGATGGGATGTCCATTTTATGTAGGTACCTACTTACCTACCTATTTATCTTATTTGCGATGGCCAGTGAGTATTGAGTAATTGAACAGCAATAAGTACCTAGGTACCTTCTTGAATAAGACGTACCTAGCTCGTAGGGACAATAACAAATTTGTACTTATCCTGATAATTTTCCAATACCTACCTACATGTGTGCAATTAAATATCTACATAAGTAGGTACCTACCTATTTGTTTTATTTGCGATGTTCAATGAATAATTGGACATGAATAAGTAGCTACCTACATAGGTACTAATCCATCAAGTAGGTACCTACTTGAATAAGTAGGTAAGGTAACAAATTTGTACCCATCCATAATAAAGGGTGTCCCAATAAGAACGCAAGATTTGAAATGGGACTAGCCCATGTTATAAAGGGCTAGTCCTGTAACAGTCATGGAATTAAATAAAACAACACATTAGTTGGCCAGAACACGAGGAGCTAAAACATCTTCAAGGCTGCCAAAGTTCAGGGATCTTGGACTAACTTGATACAGGTTTAAATGTTCATAAAAAAAGAACCCCCTTGGAAAACTATACCTATCTTTTTATTCGCTTTCAGCATTTGGGATCATCTGGTTCACATTACCAAGGATCAAAACACGACAGTTATCATCACCACTCATTACATCGACGAAACCAGACAAGCCCATATGGTATGTTGATAAGTATAAGTAGTGCTTTTTTAGACTGTCAGCTTAGAACAGTCAGTCGACGATCTAGCCCCAGGGCTTCTCAAAATTGTCGCAACTATTATTATTATTATTAAAATTTCAGAATGTTTACTTCTCAAATCATTTACTAACCAATCAAATCTTGCGCATTTTTCGGACACCCTTTATTTTTCTAATGAAGGGTACTTACCTATCTAAATATTTGCAAGTAATATCGTATGTAGGTATCTACCAATTTGTTTTACGTTTATATATGTAGGTATAGTACCCACCTATGTAATAATAATAGCACTGATCTAGCCTCTATGAAAATCTAACTTAGCACCCATTGCAGTTCAAATCTGGCTTTGCCTAGTTAGCTTGTTTGGTAGCGCGTGTGCTTTGTAAGCGCTAGCTCACGGGTTCGATTTCCGCCCTTACTCCAGCAGTAGGCTACTACCTACTATTATTGTGGTCAAATTCTCAAATTATATTGAGGATAAAATTCCATACCTCGGCTGGGATTGACCCACGCCCTCCTGTTTACCAGGCGAACGCCTTGACCACTACACCACCGAGGCATGTACATATTTTTCTAATGAGGGATGTAGGTAAAACCTAATTGTCCTACATATTCATAGGTAATCTTAAATTAATACCCTGTAGGTATCTATGTAGGTATGTAGGTACCTACAATTAAACCTACAAGCATTCTAATAGATAGGTACCTTCACACGTGCTGTTTAAGCTGTCTAGGTCAAAATTAAGTCAAATTCACATGGAAACTTTTTTTCCTGAAATGACAAATAGATAGGTAGGAATCAGAAACTCGGAAAGCAGTTAACACCTGAAAACACTGCAGAGGAAATGCTAAAAAGAAGGATGGGAAAAAGAGTGAATTACGATCCTGCTGGCTACTCACCAATTTTATCTTATATTATAAAATCAAGATCCATTCAGAAGAAGAAGAAGAAGAAGAAGAAGAAGAAGAAGAAGAAGAAGCAATATATCATTTATGTGTTCTCATCATCCACTTCCTTAGGCCCGGCACTCAGTTTCAGACCTGGGTCTATCAGACCGTCTGAGCGTGAGTGGCGGACATTAGAGTCCGCCCCTGTCTAGGTAACCTTATGACCTATACTGACCACTGAACATTAATCCATAACTACCACAAGGAACTAGGTACTTATGTACCTACAATAGGTACTTATGTAAATATAATATACCTAACTAGGTATCAGGTACCTTATGTCTATTGTACCTGTAACTAGGTATTTGTTTGGGTACCTATATATACAAGCATGATAATTACATTAATTATCTTATGCAGTGGTGTGTCCAGGGGGTCAAACCTGGTTTCTCAGGCTAAAAACAGAGTGGAGATGGGTATAATTAATTCTGGTAATGCTAATAACCAAATAGGCACAAAGAAAATTGGATTGGAAAGAAAAGAACATTCCTGAACTCTACCTAGCGTGTCGGGAAACTAAGTAACTATTATGTAACCTCAATCAAAAATGCAGTTGTCTAGGACTGGTCTTGGATCTCATTCAAAGAAAAAGGGAATATAATTAGTTAAAATACCTAGTTATTCTTAAAACTCGATTATGAGTAAGCTTTAGCTTAGCTTGATAAACAATTTATAATACACTTGAGTGCAAAGAATTTAGGACCGTGCGCCCATTTCCATTGCTTTGCCAGTTTGCCCTCTGACAGCTTTAAAAGAGAGAGAGTGAGAGAGAGAGAGAGGGAGGGAGAGAGAGAGGGAGGGAGAGAGAGAGAGGGAGGGAGAGAGGGAGAGAGAGAGAGGTTTGATGGAGGGAAATGTATCTGCTGAGGTCTTATCATCCCGAAATCTAAGAAGGAAGGAGTACAGGATAGGAGAAAACCAGCCGTTCCGGGAACAAAAGAGCTTATCTGTTAAGAATAAAATCCTCCCCGGGGCGGAGCTCGAACCCGAAATCTAGAGCTTCCAAGGCAGACGTGCTACCCTCCAAGTTAACTAGGCTGGCTTTTCTTGATGTTTTTACAATATTCCTAGAAACTAGAAACACTATTTGGTGCTAGCTAAAAGCTTAAGTTGTTGACTTCAAGATACCGTCTAAGGATTTCAAATTGGCTCTATTTTTAATGGAAATCCTTGTTTATATTGAAAAAAATTCCAAAATCAATTCGTCCCAAACTTTTGCATATGATTGTAGGTTACTAATAAATAATTACACATTACACGTATTACTAGTGTCTGAGCATTAGACCAAAACGTAAACACTAATTAAGTAGGTAATAAAACAGCAAGAATATAATTTATATTCTTGCCAAATTATTACCCTATAAAATGATTTTGCTAGTTCAAACCCTGAGGGTCGCATTTTTTCGGCCCTTATATGGATCTTGTACTTTGAGGATAATTTGTATGGCTAACTTTTAAAAGTTAAATTTAATAGGAACCTAACCATGTTATTAGTTCCTACATGAGTAGGTATAGTGGGTACATGGGTAATGGGTACCTAAGTAAAGAGTGATCTACATAAATAATAATTATTTTCATATTTTTTTCCCAGTCGAAAATGTCACCCTACGCCACTGCTCATGGCTGACAGCTGTAAAAACAAAGACATGGGCTCTAAGTCAATATTATCAGAACACAGGTAGTGTAGGTACACGTACCTACACTACCGTTCTCGGAACAGCTCGGAACGGATATATAATTAATAATTAGGTAATAATTTATACCTGACCAATAAGTCAATGGTGCACCTGTGTTAAGCTACATTAATAATTTAAAATGATTGGCAAATAATGATGCTTGTGCATGCGTGCATAAAAATTATCAATCTTCAGCTAGAGATGTATGCACATTTACGGTATACACATGCATTAAAATGAAATGAGCCATCCCAAAATGTGTAAATTGAAATCAACAAAAAAAAAATTTACTACCAATTGTTCTTGTTCACTGGTCCGTTTCTGTCCGACAGCAAAATAGGTAATAAAAAGGAGGGAGGTATACCTACCTATTACCTATGTGTAATTGTCTATACCTCAGGAAGTTAGGACCATGTCAACTGTTAAAGGTCTCTGTTTCCTAATCCAAGGGTCTCGGATTCAATCCCCAGCTATGTCCAACTGATGAGTCCAAATAAGGACGAAACACGTGTCTTGATAAACCCATGTACAGTATGCCGATCTGCTGGTGCTCTTATTAAAGTGTGTTCACACATAGTCGACCGGCCGTCGATCGACATCGATTTACATCGATCGGCGGCGTCGACTATGTGTAGACACACCTTTGGAATTCAGGTTAACCAGCCTAGTTAGTTTGGAGCATAGTTCGTCTCCCTTGTAATCGTTAAGTCGCCGATTCGATTCCCGTCTAGAGTGCATTTTATTCTAAACAGACAAGGTTCGTTCTCGGAAAGGCTGACTTTCTCCTATCCTGTCTCCCTTCTCTCTTCGATTTCGGGACGATGAGACCTTAGCAGTTACAGTTCCCTTTGTAAAACCTCTTGAAAATAAATAAATTCAGGCTGATTAATAACTTTATACCTTTTTATTTTATTTTACGATTTTTAATAAGGGAGTGACAGGAAGGGAATCCATGCTTCTCTAGGTTCTTGACCAATATTCATAAAATGCAGTGGTTGGGGCTTGTCTAGACGTTTAAAACGGCTTTTAAAAGATGATCACCCTAAGGCGGAGTCCTTATGGGCCTTCCTTTACTGCTTTTGAGGTCTTAAGCTTCAGGTCTCTCACATATTGTGGTGTCGAATCGCGCGATGCCACCTGAAAATACATAGAAAATTAGATTACAGACCTCCCACACTGGAGGCACGCCATTAGGTATATCCTCCTGTGTACATGAGAGGTCTATTTTCAAAAGGTTATAGATTTTCAGACGACGCGACGCGGCATTTGCGAGACTACTAAAAGTCCCGAGACTACGCTTCTAACGTGAAGCAAGCCCAGGTGTGCTCTTCCAGTCTACCCTCTAAGCAAACTAGGCTGGCTCTTGATGACGAGTCATAAGGTCTAAGGTTCAACCATGAGATTCATAAGGCCATCTCAGAGACTCTTAGACTCCAAGCATACCACACATACATACTTGTAGCATCAGAATCATCAGATTCACGGCTAAAAGTTTCTCACTAAGTGATTAGTACTAGTGGTGTGTCGTGAGATATTCAAAAGGGGAACCTATAAACCCATTTACAGTATGCCGATCTGCTGGTGCTCTTATAAGGGGTGTCCACACATAGTCGACCGGCCGTCGATCGACATCGATTTACATCGATCGGCGGCGTCGACTATGTGTGGACACACCTTTGGAATTCAGGTTAACCAGCCTAGTTAGTTTGAAGAATAGTTGCGCGAAGTCGCCGATTCGATTCCCGTCTAGGGTGCATTTTATTCTAAACAGACAAGGTTCGTTCTCGGAACGGCTGACTTTCTCCTGATCCTGTCTCCCTTCTCTCTTCGATTTCGGGACGATGAGACCTTAGCAGTTACAGTTCCCTTTGTAAAACCTCTTGAAAATAAATAAATTCAGGCTGATTAATAACTTTATACCTTTTTATTTTATTTTACGATTTTTAATAAGGGAGTGACAGGAAGGGAATCCATGCTTCTCTAGGTTCCATGGAGGACAGTAACCTTTGACTTTTTTTATCTTCTTTTTCCTGGCACCCTAAAGTAAGTACCTACTTCCTAAGGGCTTGAGACCGCGAAATACGACACTGATTTACTATTATAAAATTAACATCTCCTGGACTGTCCATCGTTAGATTCAAGGCCTATTATAAAATTAACATCTCGTGGTTTGAGATGAGGGGATTATTAGTGGACTGTTCTGTTGTTTTATCAAGGTACCTGGAATTAATTTATTGCCTTCAAAATAAATAGCTGATGGAAAAAGGAAGTGAATAGTGAAACAGCTCAAACAGCGGGAGTTTCCTAAGATGAGATATGTCTTTAAAGTCGATGGTAGGTGGGAGGCTGGGAGGATACGTTACAATAGATATAAATAAGCAGCCTCCGTGGCCAAGAGAAAATCACAAAATCACAGGAGGCATGCTCGTACGTAGGTCCTCAAAATGCCCTGTGGAATTTAGATTTTTCGGCTCTGTGCTTAAATTTCGGGGTGCCCTCAGCCACTTAAAAACAATTGAGTATCTGCGCTATCTGTTTGGGTATTACGACCATAGTTCAATACCTACTCCCAAAGGAATTTAGCCAAAAGAGTATCAATAATCTGTGTAAGTAAAAGACAGGTATAATGCTCTGAAAGCTGAAACACACAAAATTGACGCTCTAACTTTACCACAAAGAAGTCTTATTTACTAATGGTGAACTCAGTGGGACTAATCTGTGATCAAAATGACGGTAGATATTGACCGAAAAAAAAAAAGTAATTTAAAGGAAAAAAAAAAAAAAAAAAACATATATACATATTGTTACAATCCTAGGTACAGTTCATAAAAAACTTTCAATAAGCAGTAATGTTGATATACGTTTCAAACATACGTAATAAATCTCATTTTTCCATGCATAATTTACTTATGCATTACGAATGCATAAATAATCAAGTATGCTGTGTTGCTATTTGACGAATTGTGCATGTCACTGCAGCATTATACCTACGTATTTGCTAAAAATAGATTTAATCAACCGCAATTAAAACTAATTAGTAAGGCTGGAGTAATCCATGCCAATAATTAATAGATTTATGTGGAGGACAGAATTGAATTATATTATTAGATTTACATGAAAACACAGGTGAGAATGAAGGAAATGCTAAAGATTATCATAAAAGACATCAGTGGAATAGTCCTACATAGAAATGGAC
Source organism: Diaphorina citri (assembly GCF_000475195.1). Lineage (NCBI taxonomy): Eukaryota > Metazoa > Arthropoda > Insecta > Hemiptera > Psyllidae > Diaphorina > Diaphorina citri. Next base: position 147,234 of record NW_007377925.1, on the reverse strand, counting down.
GCGTCACACAAAGGATCTAATAAGAAACCGCCTGAATATGATAATAATGGGTGTCCATTTAACTCTAGGACATACCTGATGGACCTTCTCATGGCCAAAACTGCTAAAACAAGACAATTACGAGGTAGAAGACAAAAACAGAAGATAACACCTCAAAGACGGATATGGAACAACGAATCTAACACAATGTCAAAGGTTTAAGTTAACTACATATAAGTTAGTATAACAAGCACAGAAAGAATAGCCACAACAACAACAACAACCACAGTACCGCAACACCAATGAGAAGTAACTAGTAGAAGAAGGAGGAGAAGAAGAAGAAAGAGAAGAAGAAGAGGAAAAAATAATAATAAGAAGAAGAAGAAGAAGAAGGAGGAGGAGGAGGAGGAGGAGGAGAAGAAGAAGAAAGAGAGGAGACGAAAAAGGCGAAGAAGAAGGAGAATCAGAAGAAGACCAACAATAATAACAACAACGAACAACTATACCATCACAATCCATTAGATAATTAGACGGACAGCCGTAGCCACTTATCGAACATGACCACTATGTAAAACACGTAAAAAAAAAAAAAAAAAAAAATAGCTACAGCAACAACAATAGTTAAGTACCGACAACACCAAGAAGAAGTAGTAGAAAGAGAAGAAGAAGGAAAATAAGAAAAAGAAGGAGAAGTAGGAGAAGGAGAAGAAGAAGGAGACGAAGAAGAAGCAGAAGAAGGAGGAGAAGAAGAAGAAAAAAGAGAGGAGGAGAAAAAGGCGAAGAAGAAGAATCAGAAGAAGACCAACAATAATAACAACAAACAACTACCATCACAACCCATTAGATAATTAGACGGACAGCCGTAGCCACTTATCAAACATGACCAAACGGAAAACAAACAAACAATAATTATCACCAGGATAGGAAATAAAGAAACAGTCATGGAATTAAATAAAACAACACATTAGTTGGCCAGAACACGAGGAGCTAAAACATCTTCAAGGCTGCCAAAGTTCAGGGATGTTGGACTAACTTGATACAGGTTTAAATTAAAGATGGGAAAAGATCTTGGTAGGTACTTAGGTAGGTTTTACTTAAAATTAAAGATGGGAAATTTGTAGGATTGTAGGCCCTGTAATTAAAATTGGTGGTTCCTAGATATGATTAAAATTGTGTTTTAATTATTAGGAAATTGGGAGGATCAAAAAGGAAATAGTTAGATCTATATCAGGGGTTTCCAACTAGCGGCCCGCGGGCCACATGTGGCCCGCCAGACCATTTTCGTGGCCCGCGAAGCTTTTTGAGATTTGTACAAAATACATTTGGGTAATGTAAAAGAGCTACATTAGAAGAATACTTTTGAAAAATTTGCCTGCGGCGCTCAAATTCGATCGGACTGCATTTCTGAAAAGTTTGGAGGGGGGAGGGGGAGGGGTGCTCCCCTATGTACATATGTGGCCCGCGAAGTACCTCCCAATGTAGCGCATGTGGCCCGCATACACATGGAAGTTGGAAACCCCTGATCTATATTGTTGAACAATTGCCAGGCCTGATAAAAATGTATTAAAAATCATTCCTCTATAACATAGGGTGTACCTACGTTACCTAAAACTTATGCCTTAGGTAACCTACCTATAGGTATTTACAAGTATTTATGCCTACCTACAACTATTGCGTGAATATTGCTTCTGATGGGTTTGCTTGATGGGGATGTTCCATTTTATGTAGTACCTACTTACTACCTATTTATCTTATTGCGATGCAGTAGTATTGAGTAATTGAACAGCAATAAGTACTATTAGGTACCTTCTTGAATAAGACGTATGCTCGTAGGGACAATAACAAATTTTACTTATCCTGATAATTTTCCAACCTACCTACATGTGTGCGATTAATATCTACATAAGTAGGTAACCTACCCTATTTGTTTATATTTGCCGATTTCAATGAATAATTGGACATGAATAAGTAGCCTTACCTATACTAGGTACTAATCCATGTCAATAAGTACCTATTGAATAAGTAGGTAAGGTAAAAATTTGTACCATCCATAATAAAGGGTGTCCCAATTAAGAACTCAAAATTTGACTGGGACTAGCCCATGTTATACAATGGCAAGTCCTGAAAATTATACACCTGTCTACAGTAACAGGTACATTACTATTATGATTATTACTAATAAAATTCCATACCTCGGCTGGGATTGAACCCACGCCCTCCTGTTTACCAGGCGAACGCCTTGACCACTACACCACCGAGGCATGTACATATTTTTCTAATGAGGGATGTAGGTAAAACCTAATTGTCCTACATATTCATAGGTAATCTTAAATTAATACCCTGTAGGTATCTATGTAGGTATGTAGGTACCTACAATTAAACCTACAAGCATTCTAATAGATAGGTACCTTCACACGTGCTGTTTAAGCTGTCTAGGTCAAAATTAAATTAAATTCACATGGAAACTTTTTTTCCTGAAATGACAAATAGATAGGTAGGTACTTATGTATTAGGCAGGTAGTTAGGAGAGAGGAAGAGAGGGTAGGCAGGTAGATAATTAGGTAGACAAAAGACAAATAACACATATTGTGTAAGGAAAATTAAGGCCATAACGTTACTGTATGTAGGTATACCTAAGTAGGTATGTCATATTTAATTAAAAAGAGGAAAATCGAATGGGTACCTAGGTACCTACAAGTACCTTCCTACGTAGAAAAATTATAAGAACTAGAAAGATCACGGTGTATATAGGTACGTACCTAATACCTACATAGCTTTATAGGTATTCCTGCATAATCAGCACAACTGGTAGGTATATGAATATCACATTTTGTAATAGGTAGTTAAATTTTATGTACCTACATTTAATCATTACTAAGATGATGAATTAAAGGTCTGCAATGACGTACCTAGTACCTACTCTAGATCTTTCAATCGATATCATGGAAGTACTTATAATAAAAAGTAAAATAAGAATTACTAAATAATGAGAATTACCTATAATTTGTTATGTTCTTAGAATCTAAGTGGTCGTAGTAGTGCGCCAAGACAAGTCCCAGAGTTCCACACCGAGGCAAGTCAAACAAAACTTTTCTTACACCAGTAGTTTCTGAAAATCCCACTTAGAAAAGGGGCCAGTAGAGGACCCGCGAAAATCCGATCGACCTGAAAATTAAAGATTTAAATGTCATTTTAAATGGTTAAAAACGGGTTTGGCAAATTTCATCACAATCAGACAAACCATTCGAGAGTTATGGCGAAGCAAAGATTGCCAAAAGTCCGATGAGGCCCAAAATCAAATGAGAAAAATTTCCTTTGTGTACTGAATACCTTTATCAAGTTAGTAATCATCAAAATCCGACAAACGAAACGGTTAAACTGCTGAGGTAGAAGGACTTTTCAGTCCTATTCGGGCAGGATAAACAAAAGGAACTTTCTATTTTAATAGGATTAAAGGTTTGAGAGATATCACGGAATATTAGGAAGACTCAAATTAAAACTCTAAACTTACATCGCTCGTTCAATAACCCTTTCATGCTCTCTGTCCACAGGCCTCTATCCTGTCTTCCTTCTCTCTTCGATTTCGGGACGATAAGACCATAGCAGTTACAGTTCCCTCTGTCAAACCTCTTAAAAAAAAGCTTATCATAGAAATCAAATTTAACTTAACAGCTGTTAGCTTAACAGGCCTTCTAGAGGCTGAAAAATATTGGTGAAATCTAACAATAGTCTATTCTAATACTCTCTAATTTCAATCCTCTTGTGCTTCCTCAGATAGGACTCATGCGGGGAGGCAAGTTCCTCGCGGAAGAATCACCGACAAGTCTGCTCCAAAAGCACAACTGTGAGAGTCTGGAAGACGTATTTCTCAAGTTGAGTGTCATTCAGAACCGAGGCAAAAGGAGGAGAAGTTCCATTCTGCACGAGATTACCGAGGCCATGACTGCACAGATACCGGTAAGTGAGAGGCTGGTCCAAAATACGCCTGTAAAAAGTTCAAGACAAATTGACTTTAGAGATTATTAAAGGGTCTTCTTAATGTCTTTGTACAACTTTTGGGGGTTTTGATGACGGGGGTTGGAATATTAGGAAGACTCAAATTAAAACTCTAAACTTACATCGCTCGTTCAATAACCCTTTCATGCTCTCTGTCCACAGGCCTCCCCCACGGGCCCCTCTTCACAATGGACCCTCCGCGGCCCAAATCCATCACACTGTCCGAACTGACGGACCGACGGAAACAGCTGCAATCCCAACAGTCGACCGTGCAGAGCCGCCGACGTCAGGCGGTCTGTGTGCGGCGCGCGTGCAAGAAATATGGCGGCAAAAACAGTGTCAATGTGGTCCTGGATGGGTTAAATATGACCGTACCGAAAGGCTGCATGTAAGTGAATTTTTAGGTCTCCAACAGGGTAATTTCCATAAATTACGGCAGCATTAATAGTAGCAATGTGGTCTTGATGGGTTAACCATGAAGGCTACATGTAAGTAAACTTTTAGATCCCGGGTTCAATAATGGGCCCCTATGGCTCAGGGGTTAATTTTCATAAAGACAGCATTAATAGTGGCAATGTGGTCCTTGATGGGTTAAAATATAACAGTTCCAAAGGGTTGCATGTAAATTGGACAGCATTAAGCAGAAATGAGGTTTCTTGTGTTTCACCACAGAATATTGATCATAACTCAAGATCGGTTTAAATTTCCGCAAAATCCTCACTTATTGCACACCTTGAATATATCGGGAATATGCCTACCAAATTTTAGCTTTCTACGTGTTGGGGTTCTGGAGATACAGCCATCAGTGTATGAATGCTTGTTCCCTATCTGTGGCACAAGCTGTGTTTTACGGATGGGTATACCATTTTTATGAATCTTGTATTTTCTGATGTTGTAATACTGTAGTAATATGGCAGTGCAATAGTCCTAAACTAAAATGGACGCGGCACATCAGGGATCAGGAAGAGACCGCCTTAACGTAATACTGTAGTAATAGAAAGTAAAAATAAGAAATAGAAACTTGATAAATTAATATTAATGAGTGAATGGATATCCGCTAACCCCACAGTTTCTCCCCTTCTCTCTTCTCAGATACGGTCTCCTGGGAGCTAGTGGCTGTGGGAAGACGACCCTCCTCTCGTGTATTGTCGGCAGGCGAAGGCTCAACTCGGGAGAAATCTGGGTGCTGGGAGGTAAACCGGGTTCCAAAGGATCGGGAGTACCAGGACCCCGAATTGGGTATATGCCTCAGGTAACTATTTATTCTAAACATTTCATTGCTTTAAATGCCTAAGTGGTCCACACATGGCCCTGTTGCTTAGAGTGCAAATAAATAAAAATGCCTGAGTGGCCAGTCTAGTTAGCTTGGTAGGTAACGTGTCTGCCTTGTAAGCGCTTGGCCGTAAGTGCGATTCCCGCCCGGGGCGGACTTTATCCTGAAAGGATAAGGTTTGTTCTCGGAACGGCTGATGGCTTTCTCCCATCCTGTCTTCCTTCTCTCTTCGATTTCGGGACACTAAGGCCGTTGCAGTTCTCTCTATCAAATGATTGGGCTCCTATGGAAGTTACACTTGCTTTCTTCTTCGCCTTTCTTCTTCTTATTTTTCCTCTTGGTCTTCTTCTCCTCCTAGTTCCTCTTTTACTTCGTCCTCTATTTCATCTTATTCTACTCCTGATTAGTCCTGACAGATTCTGACGTGACTTCGTGAAGATTCATTTTCTTCTTCTTATTTTTCCTCTTGGTCTTCTTCTCCTCCTAGTTCCTCTTTTACTTCGTCCTCTATTTCATCTTATTCTACTCCTGATAGATTCTGACGTGACTTCGTGAAGATTCATCTTGAAAAGAAGAACACAAGTAACTTATACTATTCACTTTTCTTCGTCTTTTTATTCTGCTCCCTTTTATTTTCCAGGAAATCGCCCTATACGGTGAGTTCACCATTAGAGAGACCATGGTCTACTTCGGATGGATCAACGGTCTGACCACCAAACAAGTCAACGAGAAGGTGGATTTCTTAGTCAATCTCCTGCAGCTGCCCTCCGCAGATCGGGAAGTCAAAAACTTGAGGTAAGTTCCATATACATAGTTATCTAATTGAAGCCACCTCACTTGGAGAATAACAAATTCGTCAACCAGCCTAGCTAGCTTGGTTGGTAGAGCATCTGTCTTCTAAGCGCTAGTAATTCCCACCCTTGATACATTTTATCCTCAATGGAGAAGGTTCGTTCTCGGAACGGCTGGCTTTCTCCTATCCTGTCTTCGATTTCGGGACGATAAGACCTTGACAGTCATAGTTCTCTCTATCAGACCTCTTGAAAAAAAAAGAGGTCCAGTTAGCTTGGAAGGTTAGCCTAGTGCTCCTGCCTTGCAAGATTATTTCCCAGGGTGGACTTTCCCAGGCTTTCTCATATCCTGTCGCTTTCGGGACGATAAGACCTCGACAGTTACATCACCAGTTCCCTCTGTCAAACCTCTTAAAAAAACCATTCAACTTATCAATCCACTGTTTTTCTATTTTCAGTGGCGGCCAGCAGAGGCGAGTGTCATTTGCCGCGGCCCTGTTACATGAACCGGAGTTGCTCATCCTAGACGAACCTACAGTGGGGGTCGACCCCATCCTCAGACAAGGGTTAGTGCACTGATTTGTATACAGCCACTTGTAAAGTTGAATCAGACACAATAGTTGTACAAGATGTACCAGTATACTGTGTCTTTTTAAAGGGTCTGGCTGGGGGACTTTAAACAGGGAGGATAGATACTATCACTAAAAGCCTTAGCGGTTAGATCCCTTTAGGGGCAATACCTTAGGCCCCACACACTACTGTACAAAATGGAAGCAATATCTGAAGGAGACCCGTCGCACATTGGATTCATTGGAAGCATAGTCGCGTGAATTTTAGGAGAGCGTAGTCGCCTGAAACACAAACCTATTAAAATGATATAGACCAGAGATTCTCAACCGGTGGTACGCGTACCACTGGTGGTACGTGGATACATTTTAGGTGGTACGCAGTCATATATTAATAATAACAATAAAAAATGTTGAATTGATAAGAAACTAAAAAAATCGTTTAAAAAAATGAAGTTGTTTTATTAGCATTTCCATTCAAATACATGTTGTTGTGAATTCTAAAATTTTAATTAAAATACATGTTCCTCTGAATGTTTGAAGCGGAGGGAATGTTGTTAATGTTGTTCGATTAAAAAGGGGATTACCAATAGGTAGCCAGCCTAGTTAGCCTTGAGAGTAGCACGCTTGCCTTTAAAGGATAGGTCGCGGGTTCCATTCCCGCCCAGGGAGAACTTTATCCTAAACAGATAAGCTTTGTTCTCGGAACGGCTGGCTTTCTCCTATCCTGTCCTCCTTCCTTCATAGATTTCGATAAAATAAGACCTAAATAGTTACAGTTCCTTCGACTTTTATAAAAGAAAGGGACTTTTCAGTCTCATTCTTGCAGTATAAAGAGCTATTCTATTCTTTTGGCTAAAGCTCAGTTTTTGTCCTTATGCCCTCCTCCATGACTTCGAGAATTAACAGCAACATAGATTTCAAGACCTATTAAAATAGGCAGACTTCGCCAATCAGAAACTCGGAAAGCAGTTAACACCTGAAAACACTGCAGAGGAAATGCTAAAAAGAAGGATGGGAAAAAGAGTGAATTACGATCTTGCTGGCTACTCATCAATTTTATCTTATATTATAAAATCAAGATCCATTCAGAAGAAGAAGAAGAAGCAACATATCATTTATGTGTTCTCATCATCCAATTCCTTAGGCCCGGCACTCAGTTTCAGACCTGGGTCTATCAGACCGTCAGAGCGTGAGAGGCGGGTATTACAGTCCGCCCCTGTCTAGGTAACCTTATGACCTATACTGACCACTGAACATTAATCAATAACTACCACAAGGAACTAGGTACTTATAGGTACTTATGTAAATATAATATACCTAACTAGGTATCAGGTACCTTATGTCCATTGTACCTGTAACTAGGTATTTGTTTGGGTACCTAGGTATATATACAAGCATGATAATTACATTAGTTATCTTATGCAGTGGTGTGTCCAGGGGGTCAAACCTGTTTTCTCAGGCCAAAAACAGAGTGGAGAGCATTGGGTATAATTAATTCTGGTAATGCTAATAACCAAATAGGCACAAAGAAAATTGGATTGGAAAGAAAAGAACATTCCTGAACTCTACCGAGCGTATCGGGAAACTATAAGTAACTATTATGTAACCTCAATCTAAAATGCAGTTGTCTAGGACTTGTCTTGGATCTCATTGAAAGAAAAAGGGAATATAATTAGTTAAAATAGTTATTCTTAAAACTCGATTATGAGTAAGTTTTAGCTTAGCTTAATAAACAATTTATAATACACTTGAGTGCAAAGAATTTAGGACCGCGCGCCCATTTCCATTGCTTTGCCAGTTTGCCCTCTGACAGCTTTAAAAGAGAGAGAGAGGGAGGGAGAGATTTTTAGAGCGGCGGGAGATAGAGAGAGAGAGAGAGAGAGAGAGAGAGAGAGAGAGATAGAGAGAGAGAGGGAGGGAGAGAGAGGGAGGGAGAGAGAGGGAGGGAGAGAGAGGGAGGAAGAGAGAGAGGGAGAGAGAGAGAGGTTTGATGGAGGGAAATGTATCTGCTGAGGTCTTATCATCCTGAAATCTAAGAAGGAAGGAGTACAGGATAGGAGAAAACCAGCCGTTTCGAGAACAAAAGAGCTTATCTGTTAAGAATAAAATCCCCCCCGGGCGGAGCTCGAACCCGAAACCTAGAGCTTCCAAGGCAGACGTGCTACCCTCCAAATTAACTAGGCTGGCTTTTCTTGATGTTTTTACAATATTCCTAGAACCTAGAAACACTATTATTTGGTGCTAGCTAAAAGCTCAAGTTGTTGACTTCAAGATACCGTCTAAGGATTTCAAATTGGCTCTATTTTTAATGGAAATCCTTGTTTATATTTAAAAAAATTCCAAAATCAATTTGTCCCAAATTTTTGCATGTGATTGTAGGTTACTAATAAATAATTACACGTATTACTAGTGTCTGAGCATTAGACCAAAACGTAAACACTAATTAAGTATAGGTAATAAAACAGCAAGAATATAATTTATATTCTTGCCAAATTATTACCCTATAAAATAATTTTGCTAGTTCAAACCCTGAGGGTCGAATTTTTTCGGCCCTTATATGGATCTTGTACTTTGAGGATAATTTGTATGGCTAACTTTTAAAAGTTAAATTTAATAGGAACCTAACCAGGTCATTAGTTCCTACATGAGTAGGTATAGTGGGTACATGGGTAATGGGTACCTAAATAAAGAGTGATCTACATAAATAATATCAGACTATTTCAATACCTTGACCAATATTCATAAAATGCAGTGGTTGGGGCTTGTCTAGACGTTTAAAACGGCTTTTAAAAGATGATCACCCTAAGGCGGAGTCCGTATGGGCCTTCCTTTACTGCTTTTGAGGTCTTAAGCTTCAGGTCTCTCACATATTGTGGTGTCGAATCGCGCGATGCCACCTGAAAATACATAGAAAATTAAATTACAGACCTCCCACACTGGAGGCACGCCATTAGGTATATCCTCCAGTGTGCATGAGAGGTCTATTTTCAAAAGGTTAGACTTTCAGATGACGCGACGCGGCATTTGCTAGACTACTAAAAGTCCCGAGACTACGCTTCTAACGTGAAGCAAGCCCAGGTGTGCTCTTCCAGTCTACCCTCTAAGCAAACTAGGCTGGCTCTTGATGACGAGTCATAAGGTCTAAGGTTCAACCATGAGATTCATAAGGCCATCTCAGAGACTCTTAGACTCCAAGCATACCACACATACATACTTGTAGCATCAGAATCATCAGATTCACGGCTAAAAGTTTCTCACTAAGTGATTAGTACTAGTGGTGTGTCGTGAGATATTCAAAAGGGGAACCTATAAACCCATTTACAGTATGCCGATCTGCTGGTGCTCTTATAAGGGGTGTCCACACATAGTCGACCGGCCGTCGATCGACATCGATTTACATCGATCGGCGGCGTCGACTATGTGTGGACACACCTTTGGAATTCAGGTTAACCAGCCTAGTTAGTTTGAAGAATAGTTGCGCGAAGTCGCCGATTCGATTCCCGTCTAGGGTGCATTTTATTCTAAACAGACAAGGTTCGTTCTCGGAACGGCTGACTTTCTCCTGATCCTGTCTCCCTTCTCTCTTCGATTTCGGGACGATGAGACCTTAGCAGTTACAGTTCCCTTTGTAAAACCTCTTGAAAATAAATAAATTCAGGCTGATTAATAACTTTATACCTTTTTATTTTACGATTTTTAATAAGGGAGTGACAGGAAGGGAATCCATGCTTCTCTAGGTTCCATGGAGGACAGTAACCTTTGACTTTTTTTATCTTCTTTTTCCTGGCACCCTAAAGTAAGTACCTACTTCCTAAGGGCCTGAGACCGCGAAATACGCCACTGACTTACTATTATAAAATTAACATCTCCTGGACTGTCCATCGTTAGATTCAAGGCCTATTATAAAATTAACATCTCGTGGATTGAGATGAGGGGATTATTAGTGGACTGTTCTGTTGTTTTATCAAGGTAGGTACCTGGGATTAATTTATTGCCTTCAATATAAAATACCTGATGGAAAAGGGAAGTGAATAGTGAAACAGTTCAAACAGCGGGAGTTTTCTAAGATGAGATATTTTTTTAAATGTCCATAGTAGGTGGGAGGCTGGGAGGATACGTTACAATAGATATAAATAAGCAGCCTCCATGGCCAAGAGAAAATCACAAAATCACAGGAGGCATGCACGTAGATCCTCGAAATGCCCTGTCGAATTTAGTTTTTTCGGCTCTGTGCTTAAATTTCGGGGTGTCCTCAGCCACTTAAAAACAATTGAGTATCTGCGCTATCTGTTTGGGTATTACGACCATAGTTCAATACCTACTCCCAAAAGAATTTAGCTAAAAGAGTATCAATATTCAATGGCTGTGTAAGTAAAAGACAGGTATAATTCTCTAAAAGCTGAAACACACAAAATTGACGCTCTAACTTTACCACAAAGAAGTCTTATTTACTAATGGTGAAACTCAGTGGGACTAATCTGTGTTCAAAATGACGGTAGATATTGACCAAATTAAATATCTACATAAGTAGGTACCTACCTATTTGTTTTATTTGCGATGTTCAATGAATAATTGGACATGAATAAGTAGCTACCTAGACTACCTACATACTAATGACTAATCCATCAAGTACCTACTTGGATAAGTAGGTAAGGTAAGAAATTTGTACCCATCCATAATAAAGGGTGTCCCAAAAGTCAATATATCCCGAATTTTCTGCTCGTAAATGTAGATATTAGTGGTTTGTGGTATTAAAATGTTTGGTGACAGTTTCCAAGTATAAAAACTATGCCAGTATGACAACTACCTATGTTAGTGTGTCTTCTGACAACACTGTAGTTTGTGAACTTGTGGAGGTCAACCCTGCGGCAATTAGGTAGGTATGATAGGTGATAGGAGTCACGAGCAGATGGGTAAGAAGGTACCTATCTACCTTTATGTCATGCGACCGTAATGAATGTCATGATATATAGGTATTACATTATTATCATTTTAATACATTGAAAAAAGTCAGTATCCCGAATTTTCTGCTCGTAAATGTAGATATTAGTGGTTTGTGGTATTAAAATGTTTGGTGACAGTTTCCAAGTATGAAAACTATGTCAGTATGACAACTATGTTAGAGTGTCTCGTGACAACACTGTAATTTGTGAACTTGTGGCGGTCAACCCTGCGGCAATTAGGTAGGTATGATAGGTGATAGGTGTCACGAGCAGGTAGGTAAGAAGGTACCTATCTACCTTTATGTCATGCATGAATGTCATGATATATGTAGGTATTACAATATTATCATTTTAATACATTGAAAAAGTCAGAGGTACTGTAGGTACCTACAATTAAACCTACAAGCATTCTAATAGATAGGTACCTTCACACGTGCTGTTTAAGCTGTCTAGGTCAAAATTAAATCAAATTCACATGGAAACTTTTTCCTGAAATGACAAATAGATAGGTAGGTAGGTATGTATTAGGCAGGTGGTTAGGAGAGAGGAAGAGAGGGTAGGCAGGTTGATAATTAGGTAGACAAAAGACAAATAACACATATTGTGTAAGGAAAATTAAGGCCATAACGTTATTGTATGTATAGGTATACCTAAGTAGGTACCTATGTCATATTTAATTAAAAAGAGGAAATTTGAATGGGTACCTACCTACAAGTACCTTCCTACGTAGAAAAATTATAAGAACTAGAAAGATCACAGTGTATATAGGTACGTACCTAATACCTACATAGCTTTATAGGTATTCCTGCATAATCAGCTATCATGTATAACTGATATACCTATGAATATCACATTTTGTATTAGGTAGTTAAATTTCATGTACCTACATTTAATCGTTACTAAGATGATGAATTAAAGGTCTGCAATGACGTACTCTACTCTAGATCTTTCAATCGATATCATGAAAGTACTTGTAATAACAAGTAAAATAAGAATTACTAAGTAATGAGAATTACCTGTAATTTGTTATGTTCTAAGAATCTAAGTGGTCGTAGTAGTGCGCCAAGACAAGTCCCAGAGTTCCACACCGAGGCAAGTCAAACAAAACTTTTCTTACACCCAGTAGTTTCTAAAAATCCCACTTAGAAAAGGGGCCAGTACAGGACCCGCGAAAATCCGATCGACCCGAAAATTAAAGATTTGAATGTCATTTTAAATGGTTAAAAACGGGTTTGACAAATTTCATCACAATCTGATAAACCCTTCGAGAGTTATGGCGAAGCAAAGATTGCCAAAAGTCCGATGAGGCTCAAAATCAAATGACAAAAATTTCCTTTGTGTACTGAATACCTTTATCATCAAAATCCGACAAACGGAACGGTTAAAACTGCTGAGGTAGAAGGACTTTTCAGTCCTAATCGGGCAGGACAAACAAAAGGTACTTTCTATTCTAACCGGATTGAAGGTTTGAGAGATATCACGGAATATTAGGAAGACTCAAATTAAAACTCTAAACTTACATCGCTCGTTCAATAACCCTTTCATGCTCTCTGTCCACAGGCCTCCCCCACGGGCCCCTCTTCACAATGGACCCTCCGCGGCCCAAATCCATCACACTGTCCGAACTGACGGACCGACGGAAACAGCTGCAATCCCAACAGTCGACCGTGCAGAGCCGCCGGCGCCAGGCGGTCTGTGTGCGGCGCGCATGCAAGAAATATGGCGGCAAAAACAGTGTCAATGTGGTCCTGGATGGGTTAAATATGACCGTACCGAAAGGCTGCATGTAAGTGAATTTTTAGGTCTCCAACAGGGTAATTTCCATAAATTGTGGCAGCATTAATAAGTAGTGGCAATGTGGTCTTTGATCCTTGATGGGTTAAATAGGTATTAACTGATTCAAAGGGGTGCATGTAAATTCTACAGCATTAATCAGAAAAATTTCATCCACTTAAGGGGAATTGCCTTATAGATGGTTTTTTTCTGCTTGATGCTGTCCAATTGATAGATTCTTATTGACGGCAGCACCTTCTATTTGGGTCTCAATCGAACTACAAACCCTCACGCTTATACAGCAGAGGTACAGGGGTAGAACAACCTTTCAGCTTCAGCCCTTCTTTAGCAGTCCATTTGTTTGGGTGGAAGAGCTCACTATGTGACAATCTTACCATTGAAGCACTAGGTACAAGAAGAGCATAAACAAGGGCAAGGTACATAATAAGGTATTCATACTACTAACAGGTTTCTCGTGCTTCGCCACAGAAAATTGATCATAACTCAAGATCGGCTTGGGTTTCGGCAAAATCCTCTCTTATTGCGCACCTTTAACATATCGGGAATATGCCTTCCAAATTTCAGCTTTCTACGTGTTGGGGTTCTGGAGATACAGCCATCAGTGTATGAATGCTTGTTCCCTATCCGTGGCACAAGCTGTGTTTTACGGATGGGTATACCATTTTTATGAATCTTGTATGTTCTGATGTTGTAATACTGTAGTAATAGAAAGTAAAAATAAGAAATGGAAACTTGATAAATTAATATTGATGAGTGAATGGATATCCGCTAACCCCACAGTTTCTCCCTTTCTCTCTTCTCAGATACGGTCTCCTGGGAGCTAGTGGCTGTGGGAAGACAACCCTCCTCTCGTGTATTGTCGGCAGGCGAAGGCTCAACTCGGGAGAAATCTGGGTGCTGGGAGGTAAACCGGGTTCCAAAGGATCGGGAGTACCAGGACCCCGAATTGGGTATATGCCTCAGGTAATTATTTATACTAAAAACATCATTGTTTTAAAAGTCCAAGTGGCCAGCCTAGTTAGCTTGGTTGGTCGCATCTGTCTTGTAAGCGCTCGGCAGAGGGGTCGATTCACGCCCGGGGCGGATTTCATCCTGGCTTTCTCCTATCCTGTCTTCCTTCTCCCTTCGATTTCGGGGCGATGAGACCCTAGCAGTTACAGTTCTCTCTGTCAAACCTCTTTATGCTTCCTGTTGGTCTTCTTCTCCTCCTGCTAGTTCCTCTTTTACTTCGTCCTCTACTTCATCTTCCAATTTGTCCTATTCTACTTCCTCTTGGGCGTCGTCTTCTTCTTCTTCTTCTTCTTCTTCTTCTTCTTCTTCTTCTTCTTCTTCTACTCCTTCTAGTTTCTCTTTTACTACTTCGTCTTCTAATTCCTGTCCATTTTATTTTCCAGGAAATCGCCCTATACGGTGAGTTCACCATTAGGGAGACCATGGTCTACTTCGGATGGATCAACGGTCTGACCACCAAACAAGTCAACGAGAAGGTGGATTTCTTAGTCAATCTCCTGCAGCTGCCCTCCGCAGATCGAGAAGTCAAAAACTTGAGGTGAGTTCCAAATAGTAACTACCAAGGTCTTATCGTCCCGAAATTGGAGAGAGGAGGACGACAGGATAGGGGAAAGCCAACCGTTCCGAGAACGAACATTATCTTGTTCAGGATAAAATATGCCCCGGGCAGAAATCGAACCCGGGGCCTAGCGCTTACAGGGAGAACGAGCCACCAACCAAGCTAATTAGGCTGGCTTCCATGGCAATGTCCTTGGCAAAGTGCCTTTGAAGAGATAAAGTTCGTCCTGAGCGGGAATGGAACTTGCAACCTACGATGCAGGCTAACTACTCTCCAAGGTAACTTAAAATTTTAAAGGTGTGTGTCCAAACATAGTCGACCGGCTGTCTAGCGACATACATCGATTTCGATCGACGCGACGCGACGAGGTTAATCTATGTTGTCACGGCAGTGTGGACGGTTCAGTCGACATCGATCGACGGCTGATTGACTATGTGTGGACTCTACTTAATAGGCCCTTCGGCAGAAATTTTGTAATTTGTAATTCTACTAAATTGCTAATCCACTGTTTTTCTATTTTCAGTGGCGGACAGCAGAGGCGAGTGTCATTTGCCGCGGCCCTGTTACATGAACCGGAGTTGCTACGCATACACATGGAAGTTGGAAACCCCTGATCTATATTGTTGAACAATTGCCAGGCCTGATAAAAATTGTATTAAAAATCATTCTCTAACTATAGGTGTACCTACGTACCTAAAACTTATGCCTTAGGTACCTACCTAGGTATTTACAAGTATTTATGCCTACCTACCTACAGCTTTGCGTGAATTATTGCTTCTGATGGGTTTGCTTGATGGGATGTCCAATTTATGTATGTAGGTACCTACTTACCAACCCATTTATCTTATTTGCAATGGCCAGTGAGTATTGAGTAATTGAACAGCAATAAGTAGGTACCCTCTTGAATAAGGCGTAGCTCGTAGGGACAATAACAAATTTGTACTTATCCTGATAATTTTCTGAGTTGCTAATCCTAGACGAACCTACAGTGGGGGTCGACCCCATCCTCAGACAAGGGTTAGTGCACTGATTTGTATACAGCCACTTGTGAAGTTGAATCAGACACAATAGTTGTACCAGATGTACCAGTATACTGTGTCTTTTTAAAGGGTCTGGCTGGGGGACTTTAAACAGGGAGGATAGATACAATCACTAAAAGCCTTAGCGGTTAGACCCCTTTAGGGGCAATACCTTAGGTGTTTGTCCATCTTAATAGAAATGTTCATAAAAAAAGAACCCCCTTGGAAAACTATACCTATCTTTTTATTCGCTTTCAGCATTTGGGATCATCTGGTTCACATTACCAAGGATCAAAACACGACAGTTATCATCACCACTCACTACATCGACGAAACCAGACAAGCCCATATGGTATGTTGATAAGTATAAGTAGTGCTTTATTCAGTCAGTTGACGATCTAGCCCCAGTGCTTCTCAAAATTGTCGCAACCGCGGCACTCCTCTCAAGACTCCAAGTTTGAGAAGCACTGATCTAGCCTCTATGAAAATCTAACTTAGCACCCATTGCAGTTCAAATCTGGCTTTGCCTAGTTAGCTTGTTTGGTAGCGCGTCTGCTTGGTAAGCGCTAGGTCACGGGTTCGATTTCCGCCAGAGGTGGATTTTATCCTGAACGGATAAGTGTCCTTCTGATTATATGCAGCCCTTGACCAACTAACATCGAAACTTCCTCATGGAAATGAACGTCTAATTTACTTGCTGAATTTACCTCTATGTCCAATTTCAATTTCGATATGTAGTCGTCGTCTAATTCCCCTATTTCATTTACATTACGTGTTTATTAAAAGGTTGAGAACCCCTGCCTTAGGTGATTGTCCCTCTTAATAAAAATGTTCACAAAAAAAGAACCCCCTTGGAAAACTATACCTATCTTTTTATTCGCTTTCAGCATTTGGGATCATCTGGTTCACATTACCAAGGATCAAAACACGACAGTTATCATCACCACTCATTACATCGACGAAACCAGACAAGCCCATATGGTATGTTGATAAGTACCTATAAGTAGTGCTTTTTGCTTTATTTAGACTGTCAGCTTAGAACAGTCAGTTGACGATCTAGCCCCAGTGCTTCTCAAAATTGTCGCAATCGCGGCACTCTTCTCAAGACTCCAAGTTTGAGAAGCACTGATCTAGCCTCTATGAAAATCTAACTTAGCACCCATTGCAGTTCAAATCTGGCTTTGCCTAGTTAGCTTGTTTGGTAGCGCGTCTGCTTGGTAAGCGCTAGGTCACGGGTTCGATTTCCGCCAGAGGTGGATTTTATCCTGAACGGATAAGTGTCCTTCTGATTATATGCAGCCCTTGACCAACTAACATCGAAACTTCCTCAGGGAAATGAACATCTAATTTACTTGCTTAATTTACCTCTATGTCACCTAATTCCCCTATTTCATTTACATTATAATTCCTTTTCCTACCATCCTTCTTATTTTCCTGCCTTATTTCCAATTTTTATCCTGACATCCTTATTATTTTCCTCATTAGTGTTTGTCATCATCACGCGAGGCGATGGCTCTTACCAGGGCTGAATTTATTGGGGGCAGGGGGCCGCCCCCCTTAGACTCTTATTTTGTTCCTTTACTTTAGTTTCCTTTCTCTTATTTTATTCCTTTACTACTTTTGTTCCTTTCTCTTATTTTTAAACCCTAAGGCTCTTATTTTGGTTATATCACTGTTTGAACTCTTGGTAATTTCCTGAACACGGTCCTGGCCGTTACCTAAGTAATAACCTGCATTCACACATGCACTTGGGATGTCAGAAAAATTAGGACACTAAAATGCATGATACTCCTATTATTTTACTTCGTCTTTGATCAGGAAAATAGGTAGGTATTTCCATTTTATTGATCGAGTCACACCTTATACCTATGCGATGACCTTTCAACTAGAGATGTACAAAAACTAAAGAGTGAGCGACTTGTAAAAGAACTACTCAGTGAGTCCGATAATTTCTTCCCAACTCCTTGCCCCTATAGGATTCCGCCAGAGGTGGATTTTATCCTGAACGGATAAGTGTCCTTCTGATTATATGCAGCCCTTGACCAACTAACATCGAAACTTCCTCAGGGAAATGAACATCTAATTTACTTGCTTAATTTACCTCTATGTCACCTAATTCCCCTATTTCATTTACATTATAATTCCTTTTCCTACCATCCTTCTTATTTTCCTGCCTTATTTCCAATTTTTATCCTGACATCCTTATTATTTTCCTCATTAGTGTTTGTCATCATCACGCGAGGTGATGGCTCTTACCAGGGCTGAATTTATTGGGGGCAGGGGGCCGCCCCCCTTAGACTCTTATTTTGTTCCTTTACTTTTGTTTCCTTTCTCTTATTTTATTCCTTTACTACTTTTGTTCCTTTCTCTTATTTTTAAACCCTGAGGCTCTTATTTTGGTTATAACACTGTTTGGACTCTTGGTAATTTCCTGAACACGGTCCTGGCCGTTACCTAAGCAATAACCTGCATTCACACATGCACTTGGGATGTCAGAAAAATTAGGACACTAAAATGCAAGATACCTATTATTTTACTTCGTCTTTGATCAGGAAAATAGGTAGGTATTTCCATTTTATTGATCGAGATTCGAGTCACACCTTATACCTATGCGATGACCTTTCAACTAGAGATGTATAAAAACTGAAGAGTGAGCGACTTGTAAAAGAACTACTCAGTGAGTCCGATACTTTCTTCCCAACTCCTTGTCCCTATAGGACAGCGATTTCCAGCTAGTGGCCCGTCATACCATTTTTATTACCCGCGAAGCTTTTTGGGTGGGCCCCATCGGGCTTCTTTTTTGCTCTTTTACTGTGGGGTGGACTCCAAAAATGTGGAGCATCTGTTAGCTTTAACAGCTCTATTAAGCCTCTATCATAGAAATCAAATTTAACTTAACAGCTGTTAGCTTAACAGGCCTTCTAGAGGCTGAAAAATATTGGTGAAATCCATCAATAGACTCTATTCTAATACTCTAATTTCAATCCTCTTGTGCTTCCTCAGATAGGACTCATGCGGGGAGGCAAGTTCCTCGCGGAAGAATCACCGACAAGTCTGCTCCAGAAACACAACTGTGAGAGTCTGGAAGACGTATTTCTCAAGTTGAGTGTCATTCAGAACCGAGGCAAAAGGAGGAGAAGTTCGATTCTGCACGAGATTACCGAGGCCATGACTGCACAGATACCGGTAAGTGAGAGGCTGGTCCAAAATACGCCTGCAAAGAATTCAAGACAAATTGACTTTAGAGATTTTTTAAGGGTCTTCTTAATGTCTTTGTACAACTTTTGGGGGTTTTAATGACGGGGGTTTTCAAGTTTTTTAGTGACCTCACCCAGCCTAAGCAAAGGTCCGTTCCCACTTGTCGTTTGGGGGGGTGGGAAATCATGTCGTGTGTAATAATGATAATAGTGCTTATTTATACTGCTCGCATAGGATTGAAAAGTCCCTTTACTCCAGCAGTAGGCTACTACTATTATTGTGGTCAAATTCTCAAATTATATTGAGGATAAAATTCCATACATCGGCTGGGATTGAACCCACGCCCTCCTGTTTACCAGGCGAGCGCCTTGACCACTACACCACCGAGGCAGGTGACCACTCTGTGTAGTGGGAACACTCTCATAAATGGCCTATAATAGAACATTCGGGAAAAAATTGGATGAAACTCACGACAAATGGGAATGGGCCTTAAGTCCAGGAAAAGCCAGCAGCACGGGATTGTCCAAATAAACACCCATCCGGATACTGACTTCGCGCAACGTTTCTTAACTTTAGTGATCCATTGAGATCGTGCTCTTGCTGCTGCGCTGACAAGCCTGATCAGTGATCGTCGCAAATTTCACTCATTAGACTTGTCAGTACTCATCAGCTAGCCAGAACTGTGTTTAGTGCTGTTCACACATAGTCTAAGGCCGACGATCGCTCGATGTCGATTGAAACCGTCCACACTGCCTCGACAACATAGATTCACCTCGTCGAACGACGGTCGGCCGACTTGGATACACCTTTAGACTTGTCAGTGTCAGTACTCATCAGCTAGCCATAGCAATAATACCAATAACTAACCAATTTTTTGTTCCCTTCCTCAGCCGGCAGAGTTGGGCGCCGAAAATCCCGCCATCGACAACAACTCGGAAATCAGTGGCGAATTTGGTGAGCCGCTCCCCGTGCCCCTCGCCAAACGAAACTCCAGCCTAGCGGACAATGTGAGTAGCTCGCCGCCTAAAGTGAGTAGCGTCCCTACGCGACTGATTTGCGCCCGACCCAAAGTACGAGTCGAATCAGCAGATTTCACTCCTACTGAGGCGCGATCTGGTGTATGCGTTCCAGAACTTTGCGACCAATCTGGCAACCGTGTGTAACTATAGTACCAAGGTGGTGACGCCGCCGATTCGGGTGAGTGACGGGGCAGGGTGGCAACTGTGGAATTTTCTCGCGGTGTTGCTCCTTAGGCCAGTCACTCACTATCAGGTAGACCTGACAGGTACGGCTGAAAAGGTAAGTCTGTCAGTCAGGTCTACCTGATGAGCACACACACATTTAGGTAACCTGATCAGGTGTACCTAATAGTGAGTGGCTGGCTATCCGTATGGTTGTAGGAATTACCAACCTCAGTGGTGTAGTGGTTAGCACTGCGGATCTAGAGGCTAGGGGTTCGAGTCCAAGTCGTTATAAAATTTAATGGGTTGCATTCATTGAGGAATGACATCTGTGAAAAGTTTGTGCCAAGAACCCCTGGTAAGCGATGTAAAGGGGGCATTCTTACTCTTCAATTCCCCAAATATTGATATCGTAGCTATGTAACTATCCCATGGTTTTTTCAACTACCTGTGTCCCATGGTATCTTAGCTACTTGTCCCATGTTTTTATTAGCTAGTTGTCTCATGGTATCTTAGCTGGCTGTGACTAACTGTCCCATAGTATCTTGGTTAACTGTCCCATAGTATCTTAACGAATTGTCCCATGTTTTCTTAGCTACCTGTCCCATGATATCTTAGCTACTTGTCCCATTATATCTCACCTAACTGTCCCATGGTATCTTAGCTACCTACCTATCCCATAGTATCTTATCTAATTGTCCCCATGGTTTTTTCAACTACCTGTGTCCCATGGTATCTTAGCTACTTGTCCCATGTTTTTATTAGCTAGTTGTCTCATGGTATCTTAGCTAGCTGTGACTAACTGTCCCATAGTATCTTGGTTAACTGTCCCATAGTATCTTAACTAATTGTCCCATGTTTTCTTAGCTACCTGTCCCATGGTATCTTACCTACCTACCTATCTATTCTATTATGGGACTGGTTGCTCCTCTCCCGAGAGAGTATGAAATGAACACTGCGACCTCTGTAGATCTATTGTGACCAGTATTTTTTCCCCCTGCCCGAGCTGCTATCCCCGGGCCTTGATGGAACCTAGAAGTACCCTCACTGGTATATTTCACCCTCCTCAGTTTCTCTGAAATTCACCTGCAGCACCTCTAAAGAGTCCGCACACTCAAGTTTATTCCAGAGAAAAGCTGTGAGTTCATATACTATCCCATTATGAGGATACCAAAAGGTGTCATCTAGGCCAGAGAGCTAGCTCAGGGCCCCCGAATCGTAGGGGTCTGAGGGAAGCTACCTACCTATCCCATAGTATCTTATCTAATTGTCCCATGGTGTATTAGCTCCTTGTCCCATGCTATCTTAGCTAACTATCCCATATTTGTCTTCCAGTTCAACCAGCCCGTGTACGGTCCTATCGTACCAAACTTCACAGACTTTGCCGCCCCCGGTGTCATTCTGACGATTATTTTCTTCTTGGCCGTTGCTCTGACGTCGGGAGCCATGTTAATTGAAAGAAACGAGGGCATCCTGGAACGAGGACTTGTCTCGGGTGAGTGTTGCCTGCGTGATTCAATCTTTATCTTGATTTGATCTTTATCTAATTTTTTAGAGGTCGAAAAACCTTAGAAAGACCATTTCAAATGCCACAACCTTTGATATGGGGAGTGTGGGATTTATGTCTCGATATTAGTGAGCCCTACCCACTAAAAACCCAACCTTTTTCAACCTTAGGGCCCCAGGATCAAGGTTAATATTACTTCGCGGCCCAAGGTAGACTCTCTATATTCCTTCCATCTTTTTCTTTAATTTTCATTATATCTCGAACGGTTTTCTCTATTGTTTCCCATCCTTCTTTACTCTTTACCATTTCCTCTACAGTGTTTTCGGGTGTTAACGGCTGTCCGAGTGTTTGTTTCCTTTTGTAAATTCTTTTCTTTACACGACTTTCTATTACCCTTTTCTTCCTCGCAGGCGTGACGGGTATCGAAATCCTCCTGGCGCACGTCATCTGTCAGTTCCTCATCATGGTATTCCAGTCGGTCATGGTCATCGTCATGGCCCTGCTGGTCTTCCACATCACCAACCACGGTGACGTGCTGTTGGTCATCCTACTGACGTGCCTGACCGGCCTGTGCGGCATGTGCTTCGGGTTTGTCGTGTCGTGCGTGACCGACTCGGAGCGGAACGCGACCTACCTCGCCATGGGCAGCTTTCTGCCGATCGTCATGCTGTGTGGTAAGTGAGACTGTGTGAACGCGGTGTGCTAAGATAAATGGGTAGGACCGTATCCAGGATTTTGTCGAGGGGAGGGGCCGAGAGTCCCAACACTATGGACCGGAGGGGAGGTTCCAAATTTTCAGAGTCTGGCCTGTGTTAAAGGAGGGGAGGCGCCGGGCCCCCTCACCCCCCTTAAAATACGGCCCCGAGGGGGAAGGCAATTTGGACGGGTTTAGGACGGTTAAGTGAGCTTTAACTCGACAATTTTTTAATTTTGATGACATTTGGCAGGGTATGCTCAACACGAGTAAAATAGGTACCTTTTTTTCTCGGCCGTATAGGGAATTTGGGGATGATGTCGACAGTTCACTGAACCACTAGAAGAGACGAGTTTGTTATACTAAGTTCCAAAGTTCCAAACTTATTCCTCCTTTTCTTCCCAATTCCAGGAATTATCTGGCCAGTCCAGGGAATGCATTACCTGGTGCGCGCAGTCAGTTTTGTCCTGCCCCTCACCCTATCTACAGAATCACTACGCTGTATCCTGGCCAAAGGTTGGGACATGAATGAGCCCAGTGTATATGTCGGCTTTATAGCCACTCTACTGTGGATAACTGTGTTTCTTAGTTCGAGCGTTCTGCTCATCAAGTTCAAAAAGGGTTAAACCACGTCACGTTCCCGAAAGGGTTAACTTTTGGTGCATCAGATTTTGGAACTA
>NW_007377925.1:110059-123776 GCF_000475195.1 Diaphorina citri | reverse complement strand
GTATAAATTGATATTATGTATTATTTAAATAAAGAAAATAAAAAAAGAAACAAACAAACAAAAAGCCACCTCCTAACCTCAACCTGTCTCATTAATTTCCAGAAAGAGCTCCCCTTGGACCTTCCCCCAGAAGAACAAGTGAGGACCAGATTCACCGACCACTTCAAATTCATCCAATCCAATCATATGAAGGCTCTGGTGTGGAAGAACTTCCTCTGGATGTGGAGGAATGTGGGGTGAGTAACTTTACTACTAAAAGGTGGAAACACACTGCTATCACGTCACCTGAGCTCACGTGACGTGATAATAGTGTGTCACTGGCTGGCACCATTTCAAATTCATCCAGTCCAATCATATGAAGGCTCTGGTGTGGAAGAACTTCCTCTGGATGTGGAGGAATGTAGGGTGAGTAATCTTAGGCAGGGTCCACACTGATGTTGAAAATGTCAGATGACAATGGTTCAGAAACTGTCGTATCACCTCCACATTTAGGAACCTTTCAGCTCCGTGTGCAAAACATTAAATCTCTTTAGCCAACCATGGGTCAAGACACGGCATTGGGGGATGTAGCTCTAAAGGTGTGTCTAAACATAGTGGACTGACGAAGAAAATCTAGTTTGCCAAGGCAGTGTGGACGTGTCAGTCGACATCGATCGATGGCTGGTCGACTATGTGTGGACACACCTTTACCTACATTGTTTTGCATAGTTTGTACCAGGTGCTTCAGTTTAGTGTTGACTTTTTTTTCTGTTAACATCAAAATAACCCTGTTTTACAATTTGACCCTAACCTCCGTTCCGCAGCGTCATGTGTTTCATCATCGGTCTCCCCGTGGCCCAGATCATCCTGTTCTGTCTCTCTATCGGCCACGATCCAGTCGGCCTGCATTTGGCCGTTGTCAACTACGAATCCAACATCAACGACTGCGCCATCTATGAGAAGGAAACCAAATGTGAGCTGGCCTTCCTCAGCTGCAAGTATTTGAAGTATGTCAAGGCGAAGAATCAGAAAATAGTGAGTATCCATATTTTTGAAAGAACGAAGCCGCCCCTGGCTGAAATCGAACCCACGGCCTAGCGCTTGCAAAGCAGACGCGCTACCAACCAAGCTAACTAGGCTGGCTAGTTAGCTTGTATTATTATTATTATTACACAATTCGGGGTTCGATCCGCCAGGGGCGGATTTTATCCTGAAGGGATAAGGTTCGTTCTCTGAACGGCTGGTTTTCTCCTATCCTGTCTTCTCTAAAATTTTCAGCGCCTTTAGAAATGTCATAAATTGTACATAGATGAGTGATAGGGGTTAGCACCTCTAGGAGTTAGAATGATAGAATTAATGTTCAAATTACCTACATACCTTGTACCCAATATAATCTTAAATTTAAGAATATCTCTCTTGTATTTCTTTTCATAGGAGAAAGCCAGCCGTTCCGAGAACGAATCTTATCCTTTGATAAAATCCGCCCCGGGCGGGACCTAGAACCCGCGACCTAGCGCTTACAAAGCAGACGCGCTACCTTCCAAGCGAACTAGGCTGGCTTTCATGTGCTTCGTTTAGGAGTTTTTACGTCCCTTTTTTAACTGTGAGGTCTTCTCATGACGGGGCGCCTACCCTCCATTGGGGGTAAGCTACCCACCTAACGCAACGTTACGCGTGGTTAATATCCGACTGGGTGACCTGAAAAAAAAGGGGAAAGACAAAAATACAGGTTTACAAAAGGAAACAAATATTTAACAGTTTGTTTATTTGACATTTTATTTAAAAAATAAAATTTAAGGGTTTTTGTTTTGTAAATATTAAACATAAGTCTAAACAAAACGCGTTCAGTAACCAACCACCCCGGGAAAATCAAACAAAAACAAAAAAGTACAATAACAAATCAGTCTTGATAAATTTGCTGAACAAATTCACTAACAAAATAATCTCGTAACAAAATTCCATGAAATGCCTGACAAAATTTCATGTAACAAAATCTCAAATAACTCCTTCACCCCTTTGAACGAGAGATGGGTACTGAGTGAGAGTTACAAAAAAGAACTACTCGTTTTAGTGAACTACTCAGTCAGTGAGTCAGATCCTAACTCCCTATACCTATAAGGAGTTGAAGAGTGAGTTAGATGGTTTTAAGAACAGACTCATTGACGTTCTTGAAAACATCTAACTCACTCTTCAACTCCTTATAGGTATAGGGAGTTAGGATCTAACTCACTTACTGAGTAGTTCACTGAAAAGAGTAGTTTTTTAGAACTCACTCACTCTTTACACATCTCCACATTCTCCACTTTGAAACATCTCTCACTTTAGAGTCTTTGTCATAGCATGACTTTACTACCCCTCACGAGAAGGCACAAAGTCTTCGTCATAGCACGACCTCATTGCCTAACAAGAGGGTATTAGATCTTTGCCATAGCACGACCTTTTGGCCTAACAAGAGGGTACAAAATCTCTGTCGTAACATGACCTTTTTTCTTTATAATACTGAACGTAAACACATGTTTTCTCCTAGGGTGGTGGCTACAAAAACGGCATTTTCAAAACCTTTAGGGAGCCAAATCATAAACCAAAGACCGTCTTTCTGGGACAAAAATAGTATTAGGAGAAAGAGAAATAAATACTTTATTTGAAGTATTAACTAGGAAATCATAAGCAATTTTATCGCTCTAACACAAAAGTGTTAACTAAAGACACGTACTAAACGTACAAAATAAGGACTGAAAATCATTTTCTTGAACTCATTGGACTTCAAAAACGGTTCCCCCTTTTTGAAGTAATAAAATCTTGGTTTATAATTTGACCCCTTTCAAGATTTTTTATACTAAGCAATAATTAATATTTTTTCACATTAGGTACACGTATAAAACAATAGTTCCGAGAAAAAAAAAAGAACATTTTCAATGCAAGGACCAATCAATACTTCCCCAGACGACTTTCCTCCGCAAGTCCCATAAGGGAAAACGACCATATAAAAATACATAGTACATTTTCCCATGGATCGATTTCCACGAGGTGTCATCTAGGCCAGAGAGCTAGCTCAGGGCCCCCGAATCGTAGGGGTCTGAGGGATATTGAGGTACATAATTCCATACCTCGGCTGGGATTGAACCCACGCCCTCCTGTTTACCAGGCGAACGCCTTGACCACTACACCACCGAGGCATGTACATATTTTTCTAGAGTACAAATTTTTGTCGATGGTGGGATTCGAACCCGGGACCTTCTGCATGGCAAGCAAGCGCGTTACCACTGGACCAACCGTGCCTCTCAGTTCCAATAGTCAGCCTAGTGAAGTTAGTACGAAGGGTAGCTCGTCTACTTTCTACCTTGTAAGCACTAGATTTCCGCCCGGGGCGGATTTCATTGTAAGATTCGTTCTCCGGCCCTGAGCGTCCTAAGCAGTTACAGTTCCCTCTATCAAACCTGTCGAAAGAAAATAATCCAAAGTCAATAAACCTCTTAAAAAAAAAAGATAAATTTATCTCAAGGGCAAGGGAAAGTAAAACTTGACAAATGGAGTGAGCCTCAAAACATGTGATGTGTTCCAATCCACACAACCTCATTTTGAACTTTCACTTCCTAATAAGGCTCCATAAAATAGCTCTTTTTCGGCGAATGCTTTCCCTAACCTCCTCCTGCTTCCTCCCCAGGACTACTACGATACCGAGAGCACGGCGTTTGCCGCAGTTCGTCGCGGCAAAGCCTGGGGCACACTCGTCTTCTCGGCCAACTACACCGATGCCCTTCGTCAGCGCATTGAGATGGGTAAAGATGCTGAGCCAGAAGTTTTCGATCTAAGCGATGTGCTGATCAATCTTGACGAGTCGAATCAGCAGATTTCACTCCTACTGAGGCGCGATCTGGTGTATGCGTTCCAGAACTTTGCGACCAATCTGGCAACCGTGTGCAATTATAGTACCAAGGTGGTGACACCGCCGATTCGGGTGAGTGACGGGGCAGGGTGGCAACTGTGGAATTTTCTTGCGGTGTTGTTCCTTAGGCCAGTCAGTCACTATCAGGTAGACCTGACAGGTACGGCTGAAAAGGTAAGTCTGTCAGGTCTACCTGATGAGCACACACACATTTAGGTAACCTGATCAGGTGTACCTAATAGTGTGAGTGGCTGGCCTTGCTATTCGTATGGTTTTAGGAATTACCAACCTCAGTGGTGTAGTGGTTAGCACTGCGGATCTAGAGGCTAGGGGTTCGAGTCCAAGTCGTTATAAAATTTAATGGGTTGCATTCATTGAGGAATGACATCTGTGAAAACTTTGTTCAAAGAACCCCTGGTAAGCGATTGAAAGGGGGCTTTCTTGCTATGGCTTACTCCTCAATTTCATACTGGCTTGCTCAATTTTTAAATGGTTTCATAGCTAATTGTGCATTGCCATTCTCCCCTGGTGGGCGATTGAAAAGGGGCACTCTTACTCTTCAATTCCCCAAAGATTGATTTCGTAGCTATGTAACTATCCCATGGTTTTTTCAACTACCTGTGTCCCAAGGTATCTTAGCTACTTGTCCCATGTTTTTATTAGCTAGTTGTCTCATGGTATCTTAGCTAACTGTGACTAACTGTCCCATAGTATCTTGGTTAACTATCCCATGGTATCTTAGCTACTTGTCCCATGTTTTTATTAGCTAGTTGTCTCATGGTATCTTAGCTAACTGTCCCATAGTATCTTAACTAATTGTCCCATGTTTTCTTAGCTACCTGTCCCATGGTATCTTACCTACCTACCTATTCTATTATGGGACTGGTTGCTCCTCTCCCGAGAGAGTATGCAATGAACACTGCGACCTCTGTAGATCTATTGTGACCAGTATTTTTTTCCCCTGCCCGAGCTGCTATCCCCGGGCCTTGATGGAACCTAGAAGTACCCTCACTGGTATATTTCAACCTCCTCAGTTTCTCTGAAATTCACCTGCAGAACCTCTAAAGAGTCCGCATACTCAGGTTTATTCCAGAGAAAAGCTGTCAGTTCATATACTATCCCATTAAGAGGATACCAAGAGGTGCCATCCAGGCCAGAGAGCTAGCTCAGGTCCCCCAAAGTGAAGGGGTCTAATGAGGGGTTTGATAGATCTGCTATCCTAGGGCCTTGATGGAACCTAGAAGTACCCTCACTGGTATATTCACCCCTCCTCCAGTTCTCTGAAATTCAGCCTGCAGCACCTCTAAAAGAGTCCGCACCATCAAGTTTATTCCAGAGAAAAGCATGTGAGTCCATATACTATCCCCATTATGAGGTTACCAAAAGGTGTCATCTAGGCCAGAGAGCTAGCTCAGGGCCCCCGAATCGTAGGGGTCTGAGGGATATTGAGGTACATAATTATATCGTTGTACGGTTGTACCCTACTTCCTGAGACGGACTTGACCGTAGTCCCATTCAGGTACCCTCAAGAGCCACTGTTACTGTCTGTGGCTTGACAGGGCTGGTTTTGGCGAGACGAAAGCTACCTACCTATCCCATAGTATCTTATCTAATTGTCCCATGTTATATTAGCTCCTTGTCCCATGATATCTTAGCTAACTAGCCCATATTTGTCTTCCAGTTCAACGTTCAGGTACCCTCAAGAGCCACTGTTACTGTCTGTGGCTTGACAGGGCTGGTTTTGTCTCAGTTTTACGTCCTCCAGCGAGACGAAAGCTACCTACCTATCCCATAGTATCTTATCTAATTGTCCCATGGTATATTAGCTCCTTGTCCCATGATATCTTAGCTAACTAGCCCATATTTGTCTTCCAGTTCAATCAGCCCGTGTACGGTCCTATCGTACCAAACTTCACAGACTTTGCCGCCCCCGGTGTCATTCTGACGATTATTTTCTTCTTGGCCGTTGCTCTGACGTCGGGAGCCATGTTAATTGAAAGAAACGAGGGCATCCTGGAACGAGGACTTGTCTCGGGTGAGTGTTGCCTGCGTGATTCAATCTTTATCTTGATTTGATCTTTATCTAATTTTTTAGAGGGCAGAGAGGCGAAAAAAACTTCGGCCCCGCAGGGAATAGGGTTTAATATCAGCCTAGGGCGGACTAATATCCGCATAGGGCGGACTTTGATCAGTTGAGGTTCGTTCTCTGAAGGACGGGCTTTCTTCTATCCCGTTTTCCTTTTCTCTTCGATTTTGGAAAGATAGGACCTTGGTTGTTAATTTCCCCTATTAAATGCAAATGCAGTTTCTTTGTGTTATTATATCACAACTTTGGTGCTCACTGCAGCATTGTAGGGTTTTCCCAATATTTCAATCCAATGTTTACTACCATGCTGGCACCGGTCGGATAATTTAACTGACAGATTTTTCTTTTTAGAAATAGTATACATGAAAACCTAATACATTAAACAGGGTTAGGTGGAAGAAACTGCCTTGGGCGCACCGAACGTAACACTTTAGTGTTAAAATATTTTGAACTTCATCGAGGAAAATTAAAGGCGGAAAAAAAGAGAAGAAAATAGTTTGATTTTTAGCTAGAAAAATATATTAAAAATCTGGTGTGAACATCACACGACTTTCCTTATCCTATTGAATGGTGCTTAGTTGGGTGTTCTGTTGTATATTTACAATATCTCTAACCGTTTAGTCAGTATCAATACAAATTTCTTGACCCCGCCGGGAATCGAACCCGGGTCTCCCGCGTGCAAGGCGAGCGCAGTGACCACTACGCCATCGGAGCTGACTAATTTCCCCTATTAAAAGGTCTGCACTGAACAGAACTAACTTACGGGATAGGTTTCGACGGGCCGGGACTCCATATGCAGGTCCCATACTTTGACACACAGGTGGTTCAAAAACCAAAACATGAAATTTCCTATTTATTCAACTTCCGCCTTGGCACTTCGCAAATATTTCGAAGTCACCGCGACTAGTACAATAGTTAAGCAATGTTTCAAAGGTTTTTCCTTTATAATATTACGTCATAACATACGCAAAAGTGCGAAAAAATATTTCTGAGCCAGCAATCTTGTACTTAAAGCACACAGAAAAGCAGATGTTCAAGTAACGGGAAAATATTTTCAAGACAATAATTTAACTGACAGATTTTTCTTTTTAGAAATAGTATACATGAAAACCTAATACATTAAACAGGGTTAGGTGGAAGAAACTGCCTTAGGCGCACCGAACGTAACACTTTAGTGTTAAAATATTTTGAACTTTATCGAGGAAAATTAAAGGCGGAAAAAAAGAGAAGAAAATAGTTTGATTTTTTAGCTAGAAAAATATATTAAAAATCTGGTGTGAACATCACACGACTTTCCTTATCCTATTGAATGGTGCTTATTTGGGTGTTCTGTTGTATATTTACAATATCTCTAACCGTTTAGTCAGTATCACTGAAAACCGCCAGGGAATGCATTACCTGGTGCGCGCAGTCAGTTTTGTCCTGCCCCTCACCCTATCTACAGAATCACTACGCTGTATCCTGGCCAAAGGCTGGGACATGAATGAGCCCAGTGTATATGTCGGCTTTATAGCCACTCTACTGTGGATAACTGTGTTTCTTAGCTCGAGCGTTCTGCTCATCAAGTTCAAAAAGGGTTAAACCACGTCACGTTCCCGAAAGGGTTCACTTTTGGTGCAAAAGGGCAAATATCTGAAACATAAAGCTCAAAAAGGTTAAATTCGTGTTGAGGATAACAGTGTCCTTCATCTTGAGTGTTCTGGTCATCAAGTTCGAAAAGGGTTAAATAAGTTAAACCACATCATGTTCCCGAAAGGGTTAACTTCTGGTGCATCAAATTCTGGAACACCAAGCCCGAAAGGGGCATAAAGATTAAAGGATTTATTTCTGGCAATAAAGCTCCAAGGGTTATTTTCTGGGACATAAAGCTAAAAGTGGTTGAATTTGTTATGACCATTGTCAGAAAATGTGTATGTGTGTGTAAAATATTAGCATAGTTAAAATTAAAATAATTAGCTTTTAAGAGGTAGGCCAGCCACTCACTTTCAGGTATACCTGATAAGATGTACCTGTCAGGTCTACCTGATAGTGAGTGGTTGGCCTTAGAATAAAAGATGTGTAAAGAGTGAGTGAGTTATTAAAAAAAAGAACTACTCTTTCCAGTGAACTACTCAGTCTGAGTCAGATCCTAAAATATAAAATATGTATCTCACTCTTCAATACCCTCTATTTAACTACTTATGGGAGTTCAAGAGTGAATCACCGATGTATGCTTTAGGAACTGACTCGTTCATTGAGTATTTCTTTGTAAAAGGGTTAAATAAGTTAAACCACATCATGTTCCCGAAAGGGTTAACTTCTGGTGCATCAAATTCTGGAACACCAAGCCCAAAAGGGGCATAAAGATTAAAGGATTTATTTCTGGCAATAAAGCTCCAAGGGTTATTTTCTGGGACATAAAGCTCAAAGTGGTTGAATTTGTTATGACCATTGTCAGAAAATGTGTATGTGTGTGTAAAATATTAGCATAGTTAAAATTAAAATAATTAGCTTTTAAGAGGTAGGCCAGCCACTCACTTTCAGGTATACCTGATAAGATGTACCTGTCAGGTCTACCTGATAGTGAGTGGTTGGCCTTAGAATATGAGATGTGTAAAGAGTGAATGAGTTATTAAAAAAAAGAACTTCTCTTTCCAGTGAACTACTCAGTCTGAGTCAGATGTCAGATCCTAAAATATGTATCTCACTCTTCAATACCCTCTATTTAACTACTTATGGGAGTTCAAGAGTGAATCACCTATGTATGCTTTAGGAACTGACTCGTTCATTGAGTATTTCTTTGAAGAGAGAAGTTCTTTTTTATATACATAACTCACTAGTTCTGATTTGTAAATATTAGGTGGCATTGATTTTGTACATTTCTAAGTAGACCTTGACTAAGGGTGTAGAGCTTTTCTTTTAACATCCTTTATACTTCATTTTGGTTATTACTTAAGGATGTCCATAAAAGATCACTGGTTGGTTTCATTTGTCTTACTCTGAGATTTCACTAAAAAAATTCAATCATCCAAAAAGGAGTCATTAATAGCCGGGGTCATAAAGTTTAAACTCGGTTTAAGTAATTGTTGTGTTAAGCCTGATTGGTCAATTTTCTAAAATTTTCAGCGCCTTTAGAAATGTCATAAATTGTACATAGATGAGTGATAGGGGTTAGCACCTCTAGGAGTTAGAATGATAGAAATAATGTTCAAATTACCTACATACCTTGTACCCAATATAATCTTAAATTTAAGAATATCTTTGTGTATTTCTTTTCATAGGAGAAAGCCAGCCGTCCCGAGAACGAATCTTATCCTTTGAGGATAAAATCCGCCCCGGGCGGGACCTATAACCCGCGAACCAGCGCTTACAAGGCAGACGCTACCTTCCAAGAACTAGGCTGGCTTTCATGTGCTTCGTTTAGGGGTTTTTAGGTCCCTTTTAACAACTGTGGGGTCTTCTCATGACGGGGCGCCTACCCTCCATTGGGGGTAAGCTACCTACCTAACGCAACGTTACGCGTGGTTAATATCCGACTGGGTGACCTGAAAAAAAGGGGACAGACAAAAATACAGCTTTACAAAAGGAAACAAATATTTAACAGTTTGTTTATTTGACATTTTATTTAAAAAATAAAATTTAAGGGTTTTTGTTTTGTAAATATTAAACATAAGTCTAAACAAAACGCGTTCAGTAACCAACCACCCCGGGAAAATCAAACAAAAACAAAAAAGTACAATAACAAATCAGTCTTGATAAATTTGCTGAACAAATTCACTAACAAAATAATCTCGTAACAAAATTCCATGAAACGCGTGACAAAATTTTATGTAACAAAATCTCAAATAACTCCTTCACCCCTTTGAACGAGAGATGGGTACTGAGTGAGAGTTACAAAAAAGAACTACTCGTTTTAGTGAACTACTCAGTCAGTGAGTCAGATCCCAACTCCCTATACCTATAAGGAGTTACAAAATCTCTGTCATAACATGACCTTCTTTCTTTATAATACTGAACGTAAACACATGTTTTCTCCTAGGGTGGTGGCTACAAAAACGCATTTTCAAAACCTTCAGGGAGCCAAATCATAAACCAAAGACTGTCTTTCTGGGACAAAAATAGTATTAGGAGAAAGAGAAATACATACTTTATTTGAAGTATTAACTAGGAGATCATAAGCAATTTTATCGCTCTAACACAAAAGTGTTAACTAAAGACATGTACTAAACGTACAAAATAAGGACTGAAAATCATTTTCTTGAACTCATTGGACTTCAAAAACGGTTCCCCTTTCTTAAAGTAAGTAATAAAATCTTGGTTTATAATTTGACCCCTTTCAAGATTTTTTATACTAAGCAATAATTAATATTTTTTCACATTAGGTACACGTATAAAACAATAGTTCCGAGAAAAAAAAAAGAACATTTTCAATGCAAGGACCAATCAATACTTCTCCAGACGGCTTTCCTCCGCAAGTCCCATAAGGGAAAACGACCATATAAAAATACATAGTACATTTTCCCATGGATAGATTTCCACGAAGGTATTAGGCCAAAAACAGAATAGAGCGGAGAGCATATAGCGCATAGAGCATCAAGTTTACTTGCTCGACGATAGAGGGAAGCAAACAACTTCAAAAACCTCTTTGCTCTCCGCTCCTGTTTTAGCCCAAGGAAATAAAGGGGAAAGATTCATAAATACATACATGGTATTACCAAATTCCCAAAGGTGGAAATTCACGAAGGTATTAAGTACACAGAAGCAAGAATCCAAATTGGTTCAAAAACCAAAACATGAAATTTCCTATTTATTCAACTTCCGCCTTGGCACTTCGCAAATATTTCGAAGTCACCGCGACTAGTATCGTACAATAGTTAAGCAATGTTTTAAAGGTTTTTCCTTTATAATATTACGTCATAACATACGCAAAAGTGCGAAAAAATATTTCTGAGCCAGAGCAATCTTGTACATAAAGCACACAGAAAAGCAGATGTTCAAGTAACGGGAAAATATTTTCAAGACAATAATTTAACTGACAGATTTTTCTTTTTAGAAATAGTATACATGAAAACCTAATACATTAAACAGGGTTAGGTGGAAGAAACTGCCTTGGGCGCACCGAACGTAACACTTTAGTGTTAAAATATTTTGAACTTTATCGAGGAAAATTAAAGGCGGAAAAAAAGAGAAGAAAATAGTTTGATTTTTTAGCTAGAAAAATATATTAAAAATCTGGTGTGAACATCACACGACTTTCCTTATCCTATTGAATGGTGCTTATTTGGGTGTTCTGTTGTATATTTACAATATCTCTAACCGTTTAGTCAGTATCACTGAAAACCGCCAAAAAAAAGTCAAAATACCGTCAACCGCAGCACCTATTTTAACCAAACGTTTTGGGTTGCATCCTTGTCACATTTGTGAACTACATACCAAATTTCAAGTCTTTAGCTTATACCGTTCCCGAGATATTGTTAAATTACACCGAAAACCGCCAAAAAGCGGTAAAATGCCGCCAAGCGTTGCACCGGTCTTAACCAAAAGTTTCGTGTCGCATCCTTGTCACATTTGACAGCTACATACCAAATTTCAAGTCTCTAGCTCTTACCGTTCTCGAGATATTTTGTTTACAGACAGACACACAGACACACACACGGACCAATGGCTGAAACTTCGGATTTAGGCTCTAGGGACCTCAAAACGTGTCTTGGCACTAAAAACTGACCATCGAAAATTTGACCCGATTACATTACTTCCCTTCCTATAGGATAAGGAAAGTAAAAATGAGGAAGTGCACAAGCGCATGTGAACCGCGCCATGCAACCTTCACACCTCTAGTAACATCTGTTGATGGTGTCTTTGCTCCTCAGATGTCATCTTTTGTGAAAGTTCTTGGGATTCGACTAAGTGAAAAGTGGATGAAGGCCTTTTTCAAGGGCATGGCTGAGAGCAAGATTATCATTTGCCGTAAGTAGAGCAGCAAACATGTGCATTAGGGGCAGCAGAAGGAGGTGGAAGAATGGTGAGATGAGCAGGAAAAAGTGAGACTAGGCTGTCCTAAGCGCGAACTAACTAATCTTACTTTAATTTTTAGAATATGTTAAAGGTTTGTTTGCTGAATTGTTTCGGTATAATATAATATAATAGAGAGTATAATATGGTCTGACAATAGCGGGTAGGTATAGCTGGTAATTGTAAATAAATATGGACTCAGTATGTGTATACAGAAGAAACAATGGTTATAATTTCCCGCCAACAAATGTTTTAAGCTACGCATAAGTCTACACTGTCCAACGATGGGCCCTGTGTCATAACAAGGCTTAGTTCATCACAGCTATTGGATGACTGACGTCACATTATGCAATTACAATACCTAATTTGAGAAGGACAAATAGATGGAGCATTAATCCTCTTTTCCGTTTTTTTTTTTTTTTTTTTTTTTTTTTTTTTTTCTCCTTGTAACTTAGTACTTTTCGCATTACTTCAAAGCAAATTCTGTTACATCCATGCCTATCCAGGAACAGAAAAGTTTCAATTTGGTCATAAAATTTCCGCCCTGACTGGAATTCAAACCAAAAACCTCCAGGTTGAGGGTCAGTGTTCAAAACTAATCTCTTTTTTCGTAGGATTATGTAACCTCAAAAAATTCTCTGTAGAGTTCCTCTAAAAAAAAAATCTGAAGAGTTATTCCATCCATTCTCCAAAATATTGAACGCTTACAATTCACAATTTCATTGACTATTCCAAAGCATTCTCCCCCGAGCATACCCGCGAATTACACCACCTTACATAGTAGGATACCTCACCGCACCTTTCATAGTTCAATGATGTCCAGTATAAGAGCCCGTTTCCACCTGTCTTTCGGAAAAAAATCGTGTCGTGTGCAGTGGGAACACTCTCATTTAAATTACATTACCTACAGGACATTCGGGGGAAAAAAATCGGATGAAACTCACGACAAGTGGGTACGGGAGATGAGGGTTGGGTAAACGACTATCCCTTGAGGGTACCTGAATGTTTGAAATGAGGGTTGGGTAAACGATCTCTTAATCTCAGGAATTAGTAGGGTACCAATGCCTTTCTAGTTTTCCAAGTGGATTTTTCTATTTCGGTACAGTGATGCCCAGTGCTATAGGGATTTCTTAGGAGTACCTAAACGTTGGGAATGAGGGATGGGTAAACTCTGTCTCAGGGGGTATAGGATAGGAATTAGTAGGGTACCTCAATCCCTTTCTGGTTTTTCAAGCGGGCTCTTCTTTCTCAGTACAGTAATGTCCATTGTTTAGGGAGTGAACTATTTCTTAGGAGTACCTAAAACGTTGGGAATGAAGGATGGGTAAACGTTGTCTCAGGGGGTAATATAGGAATGAGTGAACTATTTCTTAGGAGTACCTAAAACGTTGGGAATGAAGGATGGGTAAACGTTGTCTCAGGGGGTAATATAGGAATGAGGAGGAGGGCTGGGTAAACAATGTCACCACAGGGATGACGTGGGTTTGGTTAAACATACTGGGTTGTGTCCTCTCACCAGGTCCCATTTGGCCGCCAGCGAACTGAAAAAGAACAAGGACTCATTTTACCAACAGACCCATCTTGCTGGGTAAAAACATATTTAACGGAAACAAGAAGCCATTTTACTTGAAGGAGGACCCTAATCATAATCACTTGAAGAAAGACCCATCTTACTGAATCAAGGAGTAATTTAACTGAAATCAGACAGTCACTCATCCAGATTTCAACCAAAGTCAATGTAGCTTCGGACTCCGAAAAAATCATTTTTTTTTTTT
>NW_007377925.1:37627-109289 GCF_000475195.1 Diaphorina citri | reverse complement strand
TTATTATTATTATTATTATTATTATTATTATTATTATTATTATTATTATTATTATTATTATTATTATTATTATTATTACTATCATCGTTCTTCTTCTTCTTCTTCTTATTATTATTTTGAAGAGGTTTAATAGAGAGAACTGTAACAACGTAGGTCTTCTCCTCCCGAAATCGAAAAAGGACGGGAGAAAGCCAACCGGTCCGAGAACGAATCCTATCTGTTTGGGATAAAATCCATCCCGGACGGGAATTGAACCCGTGACCTGCTTCTTTCGCTTATAACTCCATACACAAAAAGCCCAATCTGAGGCTTAGGTGTAGGGGCTAGATAGCCCTAAAGGATGGGTTAAGTATCTACGAATCTAGTGCCCCCCAGTTTGGGAATCGCTGCTGTATGCTACTAAGAAATGTATCTGCTACTCTAGTACTTTCCTAATCTCACTGAAATTTGCCTCTGTAAAACTCAATTATCCACCATCGAGCTTCTTTAATCCTTATTTTTACTGGCATCTCTCTCTCTCTCTTTGAAATTCTCTTTTTTCGCCTCTCTTTCTTCCTTTTCTCTCTTCGAAATTCTCTTTTTTCGTCTCTCTTTGAAATTTCATTATCTTTCATCTCTCTTTCTTCCCTTTCTCTCTCCACTGAGTCTCTCACTCTCTCTGTCTTAAGGAGGAATGAAGAAAGGGAGGGAGAGAGAGAGAACCCTTTCCCCTCTTCAGAGAGAACCCTTTCCCCTCTTCAATCTCTCTCTCTCTTTGCTTTTCTCTTTCAAATTCCCTTTTCACTGAGCCTCTCACTCTCTCTCTCAGTCTTAAGGACAAATGGAGAAAGAGAGAGGGATAGAGAACCCTTCCCCTCTTCTGTATCTCCGCCTCTTTCTCCCTCCCTCCCTCCCCTCTCTCTCTGTGATTCTCTTATACGCTTTCTTTTCATATTCATCCATTCCTTTCCTTCCTTTGAAACTCTGGTCTGTGATTTCCAAGTGCCAGAGATTAATACGAAGGTCGTCGGCAGACAGGTAGGTTTCCTGAGGAACAAAACAAAGGAAAACTAACCATTAATAAAATCCTTATTGACTTCCCTTGTTCAGTACATTTAGTCCAGTTAGACTACTGGGGTAAAGGGACTTTTCAGTCTCATTCAAGTAAGACTAACAAAAGTATTTTTCTATTCCAATCCCTCATGAAGTGTAGGACACCAATGTTTCAGGTCAAACTAGTTGAAGGGTAGAGCACTTGCCTTGAAGCGTTAAGTCCCGGGTTCGATACTCGCTAGGGGCGAATTTTATCAAAAAACGATAAGGTTCGTTCTCTGACCAGATGGCTTTTTCCTATCCTGTCTTCTTTTTCTAATACGGTTTCAGAACGATTATACCCTTATCTTCTTTCCGGTTTGGGGGTGATTAGAAATCTTGAAAAGAAAAGTTCATTTGGTTCGGTCAACTTACCTGATCTGAGTTAACAGATGTTGAGTTAATATGATAGGTGTGAGCGTCGGCAAAAATACGTCGTGGGGACGCTTCTACTGTGAGCTCAATGGGTTTGATTTGGGGTAACAGATTTTTCCCGAGCCTAGCCTACACCATTCTATTCATACATCACGGCATCAATCGTTTGCATGACACAAAATTATTTGACCCCACCGGGAATCGAACCCGGGTCTCCCGAGTACAAGGCGAGTGCGGTGACCACTACACCATGGGAGCTGACTTTCAACAGGGAGATAATTAAATCATAGAAAGAAAGATAGTAAAGTTATTATTTATTTATCGTAAGTATGACATTTATTTTTTTACAAATTACAAAATGGTCAAATAAAGGAATAACAGTACAAACTAACAAATGACTTGATAAAAATAATAATAAAAGATAGTAAATTTCTCTCACCTCATTAAGTTCCTCCATGTTGGTAGGCTTGATATCGACTATGTTGAAACTCTGGTCTGTGATTTCCAAGTGCCAGAGATTAATACGAAGGTCGTCGGCAGACAGGTAGGTTTCCTGAGGAACAAAACAAAAGAAAACTAACCATTAATAAAATCCTTATTGACTTTCCTTGTTCAGTACATTTAGTCCAGTTAGACTACTGGGGTAAAGGGACCTTTCAGTCTCATTCAAGTAGGACTAACAAAAGTATTTTTCTATTCCAATCCCTCACAAAGTGTAGGACACCAATGTTTCACGTCAGACTAGTTGAAGGGTAGAGCACTTGCCTTGAAGCGCTAAGTCGCGGGTTCAATACTCGCTAGGGGCGAATTTTATCAAAAAACGATAAGGTTCGTTCTCTGACCAGATGGCTTTTTCCTATCCTGTCTTCTTTTTCTAATAAGGTTTCAGGACGATTAGACCCCTGTCTTCTTTTCAGTTTCGGGGCGATTAGAAATCGTTGAGAAGAAAATTTCACTTGGTTTGGTCAACTTACCTGATCTGAGTTGACAGATGTTGAGCTAATATGATAGGTGTGAGCGTCGGCAAAAATACCTCGTGGGGACGCTTCTACTGTGAGCTCAATGGGTTTGATTTGGGGTAATAGATTTTTCCGAGCCTAGCCTTCACCATTCTATTCATAAACAAACAAAGATATTCAACTTACCTGATCTGAGTTGACGGATATTGAGTTAATATGATAGGTGTGAGCGTTGGCGAAGATACGTCGTGGGGACGCTTCTACTGTGAGCTCAATGGGTTTGATTTGGGGTACACGGAGAGCGGTGATGTTTGACGGATCCCGCAGTTGTCCGTTCTCCTCCTTGGTGTGTGTCTAAACGGTGTGGAGGCATTATAGGTGAGTTATCGGGGGGTCCGGGTTCGATTCCTTGCTGGGTTAAAAAAAAAAAAAATAGTAGGTAATAAAAAAAAATCATGAACTCTTATTATGATTCCATCATTCGACAGTCGAGTATCTCCAAACTCATCAACACAGCCGTGTCCAAACGATGTGGAGGCATTGTAAGTGACTTATCCCGAGTTCGATTCTTTGTTGAAAATCAAGGTGTCCTCCCAGAAGGTCCC
Organism: Diaphorina citri; assembly: GCF_000475195.1. NCBI lineage: Eukaryota > Metazoa > Arthropoda > Insecta > Hemiptera > Psyllidae > Diaphorina > Diaphorina citri. Next base: position 106,279 of record NW_007377925.1, on the reverse strand, counting down.
GTAGTCTTAGGGAGGATTTATAACTATAACTATCGTATACTAACTTACTTTTTTTTAATAGAGGGAACTGTAACTGCTAAGGTCTTATCGTCCTGAAATCGAAGAGAGAAGGAACACAGGATAGGAGAAAGCCAGCCGTTTCGAGAACGAACATTATCGGTTCAGGATAAAATCCGCCCCGGGCGGGAATCGAACCGGCGGCCTAGCACTTATAAGGCAGACGAGCTACCAAGCTAACTAGGCTGGATGGGCGTTTGTCATGGGCATCCCAGTCAGCCCTAGCTAGGTGATTGCTTCGAGCTGACATTTGGTTTTCGCTACACAATTTTTACGAGTAGATGCCCTTCGCACTCAAAACCTTTGCTATTTCGTTAGCAAGGGAAATTTCAGGCTGGTATACTTCCTGTTTAAAGTCCCCCAGCCAGGCTCCAGTATCCCTGTGAAACTAAGCATTATCCTGCGGGCGGCGGGACTCAACTGGAAAAAGTACTCATAAGAAACCTGAAATTTCCCTCAATATGACAAAGTTTTTTCCTGCTGCTTTTTCTTCTTTTTTTCCTCCTTCTTCTGCTTCATCATTTTTCTCATTCTACTTCTCCGTTTCTTTTTCATCTTATTCTACTTCTTTTTTCGTCTTATTCTTCGGAACACAGCCAGCCTGGTTAGATTGGAGGGTGAGGGTAGCACATCTGCTTTGTAAACGCTAGGTCGTGGGTTTGATTCCCACCTGGGGCGGATTTTATTCTGAACAGATTATGCTCATTCTCGGAACGGCTGGCTTTCTCCTACCCTGTCTTCCTATTCTCTTCGATTTTGGGACAGTAAGACCCTAACAATTACAGTTCCCTCTATCAAACCTCTAAAAAAAAATAAAAAAAATAAACAAAAACAAAAAAAAAACCTATTTGCTACATTAGACGCTTGTGGCCTGTGTCGTAGCATGCCCATCCCGTAGTATGCCTCTCATCAGATGGGCGAGAAGAGAAACAATACTTTCCATTTAGGTGCTGGGTCAACATTTCCCCTATTAAAAGGTCTGCATCTGAACAGAACTAACTTACGGGATAGGTTTCAACGGGCCGGGACTCCATATGCAGGTCCCATACTTTGACACACAGATAGTCCCGGGATATCATGTATCGTCCCGAGTTGCTGATTTTGACGTCCGATATTGACGAGATGATTTCCGAGAAGAAGCTCTTGTTTGTCGGATCTTCGGGCTCCTCGAAAACTGTGAACAACAGATAGAACAGAAGAAGATTAGGGATACTACATTTCGACTGTCTTTAAAAAATTTCCGAGATGATTTCCGAGAAGAAGCTCTTGTTTGTCGGATCTTCGGGCTCCTCGAAAACTGTGAACAACAGATAGAACAGAAGAAGATTATTTTACTTTATTTTATTTATTTATTTATTTACACGCTAAGCATCAAGTGTTGTATTTTATTTAACAATTAACCGGGAACCCAAGCGCGGTTTATTCAAGGTCACTATCTCCCCTCACATGGAAGTGTGTTTATGACGTAGTCAAAATTGACCAATCAAATGCCTTGAGACTATGCTTAGCACGAACTTAAGAGCCAGCATTTTGTTCATAAATATGGGTGTTAGTTAGCTTGGTTGGTAGCGCGTCTGCCTTGCAAGCGCTAGGTTGCGGAATCGATTCCCGCCCGGGGCGGATTTTATCCTGAACAGATAATGTTCGTTCTCGGAACTTTCCTATTGTCTTCCTTCTCTCTTCGATTTTGGGACGATTGTCTTTCTTCTCTCTTCGATTCCGGGACGATAAGGCCTTAGCAGATACAGTTAGTTCCCTCTATCAAACCTATAAAAAAAAACTTATCTCAAGTGATCGAACCAAGAACCTTGGGACTGGATTGGTACTTACATTTCGAATGTCTATCACAGAGGGCGGCTGCACGCATGTCACACAGTCGAATGGCTGGCTTTCTCCTATTGTCTTCCTTCTCTCTTCGATTTTGGGACGATTGTCTTTCTTCTCTCTTCGATTCCGGGACGATAAGGCCTTGGCAGTTACAGTTAGTTCCCTCTATCAAACCTAAAAAGAAGAAGAAGAAAAAAAAAAAACTTATCTCAAGTGATCGAACCAAGAACCTTGTGACTGGGTTGGTACTTACATTTCGAATGTCTATCACAGAGGGCGGCTGCACGCATGTCACACAGTCGAATCGTTCCCTTGCTTGAACTATATACAAATAGGTTACAATCTATGGGGTGAAACTCAGCTGCTGTAATAACCTATCAGAACACAGAGAAAACACATAATCAGAGAAATTATCGGGTAAAATGTAAGAACTTTCTAAGTCTGGCTGGGGAACTTTAAACAGGGAGTAGACCAGTATGCTATTCGATTGTTGAACTATATACAAATAGGTTACAATCTATGGGGTGAAACTCAGCTGCTGTAATAACCTATCAGAACACAAAGAGAAAACACATAATTTAGATAAATTATCGGGTAAAATATAAGAACTTTCTAAGTCTGGCTGGGGAACTTTAAACAGGGAGTAGACCAGTATGGTATTCGATTGTGTGAAACAAAACATGGCTGAACCAATGAGATTGTGAGATTTCGCTTTGTGGAGCAAGTGTTTAGTCCAAAGTGGAATCTTATTGGTTCAACCAAAAAGTCACATCATCGAATATGATACAGCTTGGTCTGGCTGGAGGTCTTTAAACAGGAAGATTTTCCTCACAAAGCTGAGAGGGTCCCGAAACAGCTAATCACGGCATCAATCGTTTGCATGATACAAAATTATTTGACAAACACATAATCAGAGAAATTATCGGGTAAAATGTAAGAACTTTCTAAGTCTGGCTGGGGAACTTTAAACAGGGAGTAGACCAGTATGGTATTCGATTGTGTAAAACAAAACATGGCTGAACCAATGAGATTGTGAGATTTCGCTTTGTGGAGCAAGTGTTTACGTCCAAAGTGGAATCTTATTGGTTCAACCAAAAAGTCACATCATGGAATATGATACAGCTTGGTCTGACTGGAGGTCTTTAAACAATGAGATTTCGCTTTGTGGAGCAAGTGTTTACGTCCAAAGTGGAATCTTATTGGTTCAACCAAAAAGTCACATCATCGAATATGATACAGCTTGGTCTGACTGGAGGTCTTTAAACAGGAAGATTTTCCTCACGAAGCTAAGAGGGTCCCGAAACAGCTAATCACGGCATCAATCGTTTGCATGTATTCGATTGTGTGAAACAAAACATGGCTGAACCAATGAGATTGTGAGATTTCGCTTTGTGGAGCAAGTGTTTACGTCCAAAGCGGAATCTTATTGGTTCAACCAAAAAGTCACATCATCGAATATGATACAGCTTGGTCTGGCTGGAGGTCTTCAAACAGGAAGATTTTCCTCACGAAGCTGAGAGGGTCCCGCAACAGCTAATCACGGCATCAATCGTTTGCATGACACAAAATTATTTGACCCCACCGGGAATCGAACCCGGGTCTCCCGAGTACAAGGCGAGTGCGGTGACCACTACACCATGGGAGCTGACTTTCAACAGGGAGATAATTAAATCATAGAAAGAAAGATAGTAAAGTTATTATTTATTTATCGTAAGTATGACATTTATTTTTTTACAAATTACAAAATGGTCAAATAAAGGAATAACAGTACAAACTAACAAATGACTTGATAAAAATAATAATAAAAGATAGTAAATTTCTCTCACCTCATTAAGTTCCTCCATGTTGGTAGGCTTGATATCGACTATGTTGAAACTCTGGTCTGTGATATTGGGTATTTACCCGGGTAAATACCCAGGGTATTTACCCCAAAAATAAGTACCCGGGTATTTACCCATCACTAATTATAGGGTTAGGTTAAATACAAAAAAGGGCTTTTCTTTTCCACGGATGACAAATCTCGAGTGGTCTAGTTTAATATGCTTGCTGCAAAGATTCAGTTCTGAAACCAAGGCTTTCCAGTCTGTCAACTACTTGATAAAACCAAGCTAGGCTAGCTGAGAAGGTCATGCAAGTCCAAGTAGCTGTGTACAAGTAGATAAGAAGTAAATAATTATGATAGATGAATAAGTAAGTACTTAAGTAGGTACCATTGATAGACTCTTACCATTTTAGATGTTCACATTTGGGATAAGACATGGTACTTGTGCAGAAGTCACGTCCGTGGAATATTGCTACCAAAGGAACTGGCACAAATGAGCAGTGACCCTGGTTATTATAGGGTTAGGTTAAATACAAAAAGGAGCTTTTCTTTTCCACGGACGTGACTTCTGCATAATTACCTAAGACATTTTTCTAGATTTGGCTAGGTAGATACATTTTCCCAATTAACTAGGTATTAACTTAAGATGGATGCCATTTTTTTTATGAGGCTTATGGGTACTTTTTTCAGAGCTACCTTCCCTTAACCATTAAACTAAGCTTTCCAAGCTTATTTTTGCTATCACTTTTTACTTGAAGGAACTTGGTAAGTATCAACAGTTATTCAAACTCTACCACCCTCAATTGGTTAATTACAGTTACTGTTTTACAAACACATCACAAACATGAAGTCCCTTGAGATGCCATTTTAGTATGAGTCAAGGAGAGACAAAAGGGCTGTTAGCATCTAGTTAGCTATATGACCATTTTTGTTAAGCTTTATTTCCAAGGGTAAAATACAGTCAGTAAAGTAGGGAATTCAGAAAATACAGAGGAACTCTATGCTGTTGACAGATAATATACAGATAAATGTAGGTACGTTAGATGAGGTAGAAATATGGAGCAAGTAACAAGTCTGATAGGCAGCTAGGTATTTCAAAGTTTAACATTACCAGGAAATATCATTGATACTAAACTCAGGTAGGTCAGCGGTCAAAAATATGAAATGCACTCAAAAAATAGCAATCCTAGAGAGAAATGCTAGATTCTTTTAATTAGCTAGGTAGGTACTTGGGAGTCTCAACTTTAAATTTCAAATATAGGTCAAGAAATGACAGTGAAGAACAAAATATATTTTTACTTTTTTAAGTGAAATAATAAATTGGGGACAAGGATTAAATAGCTATTTATAGAAAAGATGTGAATCATTATATCATTCGTTTCTATGGCGTTTAATTTGAAGTGTTGAATAAGGCTTCGCAGTTTTGCTGAAGATATTTTGAAAGGAGAAAGACCTACCTCTATCTAGGTATTTGCAGAAATAATGGACCAATTTTTAAACGGAAATTTCAGTGAAACTTACCGGCCATTTCTACATGAGTTTTCTTACGTAAATTATCACTTGGAACACAGCCAGCCTGGTTAGATTGGAGGGTGAGGGTAGCACATCTGCTTTGTAAACGCTAGGTCGTGGGTTTGATTCCCACCTGGGGTGGATTTTATTCTGACCAGATTATGTTCATTCTCGGAACGGCTGGCTTTCTCCTACCCTGTCTTTCTATTCTCTTCGATTTCGGGACGATAAGACCCTAGCAATTACAGTTCCCTCTATCAAACCTCTAAAAAAACCTATTCACCTGCAAACAGAGAAGGAGTTAAATAAGACACAAATAAGACACCTATTTTTTTTCTTTTTTTTTAAATTTAAGCAAGGGTCTATTAATTGTAAATTATTTTTGAAAATATTGTACCAAATACATGAGACCTTGCTTAGACTGAGGGAGTAAAGGGACTTTTCAGTCTCATTCTGGCAGGATAAACAAGGTCTATTCCTGGGGCGGATTTTATTCTGACCAGATTATGTTCATTCTCGGAACAGCTGGCTTTCTCCTACCCTGTCTTTCTATTCTCTTCGATTTCGGGACAATAAGACCCTAGCAATTACAGTTCCCTCTATCAAACCTCTAAAAAAAACCTATTCAAGCCTATTTGCCTATTCAAGCCTATAACCTAAAAAAAACCTATTTGAAGATAAGCAAGGTTTATATACTTATTTGTAAACTTTACCTATGAAATATATAAGACCTTGTTTAGACTGCGGGAGTAAAGGGACTTTTCAGTCTCATTCTGGCAGGATAAAAAAGGTATATTCTATTCTATTCAGTGTTTAACTCACCATTAGTGGAGAGAAGGAAGTGGGCCTGGTTCTTTCGCCGGAGCCATCGGATTTTGTTGATCTTCTCTTCGATTTCTAAACTCTTCAGGTAGTCAAACTCCGGCTCGTGGCTCTGGAATGTCGAGTACACGTTGTACTCGCCCCGTTTCGGTATACTGGTTTTGCTCTGCAAACAGAGAAGGGGTTAAATAAGACACTATTTCAATGCAATAAAATATTGACAACTTCATTCAATACGTAAATTTGACTGGATAAAGAGGGGAATTCCTTGTCTTTTCTGCTTGAAATGCAATATGAATTGAATGTGAAATTCCTTGTCTTTTCTGCTTGAAATGCAAAATGAATTGAATGTGAACCAAGGTGAGTGGATAACCCAAATGTTAATGTGTTAAATGTTTCCATAGTAGAGTGTGAATTCATGACACAGGGCTACAGAATGCCCAAATTTTAGGATTTTCCAAGCTCTAGGAAGAAGGGGATTTCTAGATTTTTTAGGCTCAGAGAAAATTACCAAACTCCCAAAGGATCAAAACCTCAAATACCATTTTTTAAAAAAAATCAAACTCTTGAAGTACTCACAAGAGGATCTCGTTGAAAGATGACCACTCGGCCACCTTTGTCTCCGGTTGCCAACAACTCTCCATCTGAAAAGCGTTGGCTAGCTTCTCGCATGTAAACAAGCATGCGAATAAACAGCTGATTGTAGGATCCTGACCTACCGAAACTTTACGTAGGTACTATCATAGTTTGTGATTTCTGAAGTTTTTCATTTTTCTGGGAAAATATCTCTTAATCTTTTTTAACTCTCGAACTTTTTAAGTTTTTATTAGAAAATAAGTAGTTACGAGAGAAAGACTATTATTCATGTCCGTTTTGAAACCTCTGTACTCGATAGAGTTTATAAGGTGGTACAGAAATATAGAAGTAGGAGGCCATCTGTCTGAAAGCTCAAAACTTGGTAAGTAAAATTTTTGCATGAGCTACTTTTAATGATCTTCAATAAACCTCTACCTCCTAATGCAGGAGTACCGCACACACTTTCTAAGCAAGGTACAACTTTTAGAATGTCACATATCAAAGGTAAGCAAGCATAACCAGAAAAGATAGGTATGGTAGGTACCTACATAGTTTTTTTAGTGGCCTTAATCATTAACAAACCTTAACATTAAATTACTTTCTAACAGAACATGAAAGTTACAGCCCGGCCAGCCTAGTTAGCTTGGTTGGTGGCATGTCTGCCTTGTAAGCACTAGGCCGCAGGTTCAATTCCCACCCGGGGTGGATTTTATCTTGATGGGATAATGTTTGTTCTCGGAATGGCTGGCTTTCCTCCTATCCTGTCTTGCTGTCTTCATTCTCTCTTTGATTTCAGGACGATAAGACCCTAGCAGTTACAGTTCCCTCTGTCAAACCTCTTAAAAAAAGAAAAAAAAAGTTACAGCCCATTTGTCATGAGTTTCACCCAATTTTATCCCGAATGTTCCCACAGTGCATTTTTTTTTTTTTTTTTTTTTTTTTTTTTTACACACAGTGCCCTGTAGGCAATGTAGGTACCTATGTGATTTTTTAATGAGGGTATTCCCAGTACATAATATATGACTTTTTTATGACAAGTAAGAATTGGCTCTTGAGCAAAATATAGAGTGATTTTGGAGCATCCCTTGATGTGTGTCCACTATTTCATGGTTCACTCTGATCCTCTGATCCATGAATTCCTTCCTCATTAGACGGTTGAGGTAATCATATGACTCCATAAGCTATACTTACCAAGGAAGTTGTTTGGTTGAGAAGGACCCTAGATACTTGGAGACAGGAAGGTTGAAATATTTTGTAAATAATATCATGGAATGTTTTGTACATAATGCATATTATTATGCAATGCCATTTTGTTGAGGACAAGCAGTTTAGCTATGAAGAATGGAACAATGTCAAATGTTAATATCCCAGATACTTGACATGTTCAAAAATGTTAATATCATGGAATGTTTTGTACATAATGCATATTATTATGCAATGCCATTTTGTTGAGGACAAGCAGTTTAGCTATGAAGAATGGAAGAATGTCAAATGTTAATATCCCAGATACTTGAGATGTTCAAAAATGCATGCTGCAAGTTTTCACTTCATTGCATCTTTCAAGTTCTGAGAAAGTTAACTTCTCTGTTTTATTCAGTGTGATCTTTAAAAATATGACAAAAATGTATCTATTCTATCTTCTTGTACCTAGAACTTTACTCTTTAAAATAAATAAATAAATTAAAACACTGCCTTGGTGGTGGTCAAGATGTTCACCTGGTAATCAGAATGACCTGGGTTCAATTCTAGCCAAGGCATGGGATTTTATCCTCAACATTGTTTTGGGAATTTGATCACAATAGTAGCACAGCTTGGATTGTGTGACAAGTGACTCTTTAGTCCTTTTTTTGGTAGTATAAATTAGCATCGACTGCGATGTTGCCACAATGAATGAATGATAAAGAAGCTCTAAACACTCCTACTGCTACTGGTTGGTAACTCACATTAAACACATAAACGATACACATTCTCCTTTTTCCAGACCATTACAAACCTATGAGACACCTGGCATTGCATAATAATATGCATTATGTACAAAACATTCCATGATATTATTTACAAAATATTTCAACCTTCCTGTCTCCAAGTATCTACTTAGGGTCCTACTCAACCAAACAACTTCCTTGGTAAGTATAGCTTATGGAGTCATATGATTACCTCAACTGTCTAATGAGGAAGGAATTCATAGATCAGAGGATCAGAGTGAACCATGAAATAGTGGACACACATCAAGGGATGCTCCAGAATCACTCTATATTTTGCTCAAGAGCCAATTCCTACTTGTCCTAAAAAAGTCATATATTATGTACTGGGAACACCCTCATTAAAAAATCACATAGGTACCTACATTGCCTACAGGGCAGTTTGTGTCATTAAAAAAAAAAAAAAAAAAAAAAAAAAAAAAAAAAAAAAAAAAAAAAAAAATGCACTGTGGGAACATTCGGGATAAAATTGGGTGAAACTCATGAAAAATGGGCTGTAACTTTTTTTTCTTTTTTTAAGAGGTTTGACAGAGGGAACTGTAACTGCTAGGGTCTTATTGTCCTGAAATCAAAGAGAGAACGAAGACAGGATAGGAGGAAAGTCAGCCATTCCGAGAACAAACATTATCCCATCAAGATAAAATCCACCCCGGGTGGGAATTGAACCTGCGGCCTAGTGCTTACAAGGCAGACATGCCAACCAAGCTAACTAGGCTGGCCGGGCTGTAACTTTCATGTTCTGTTAGAAAGTAATTTAATGTTAAGGTTTGTTAATGATCAAGGCCACCAAAAAAACTATGTAGTACCTACCATACCTATCTTTTCTGGTTATGCTTGCTTACCTTTGATATGTGACATTCTAAATTTATGAACAAAATGCTGGCTCTTAAGTTCGTGCCAAGCATAGTCTCAAGGCATTTGATTGGTCAATTTTGACTTGAGACTGATCTAAGAACGATCATTCTTGTTCATAAATAAAGTGTGTGCGGTACTCCTGCATTAGGAGGTAGAGGTGTATTGAAGATCATTAAAAGTAGCTCATGCAAAAAATTTACCTACTTACCAAGTTTTGAGCTTTCAGACAGATGGCCTCCTACTTTTGGATTTCTGTACTTTATAAACTATCGAGTACAAAGATTTCAAAACGGACATGAATAATAGTCTTTCTCTCGTATCTACTTATTTTCTAATAAAAAATTCGAGAGTTAAAAAAGATTAAAAGATATTTTCCCAGAAAAATGAAAAACTTCAGAAATCACAAACTATGATAGTACGTAAAGTTTCGGTAGGTCAGGATCCTACAATCAGCTGTTTATTCGCATGCTTGTTTACATGCGAGAAGCTAGCCAACGCTTTTCACGTTCTGCCAAACAACAAGCTTGCAACCCTAGAAAAATAAACGAAATATGAAACTGTAGAAACCAGGCGCGGATCTACCTATTTTTACAGAAATTAAAGGACTTTCCTCGAAAATAGTCGATTAATTTTCAATATCACGATAAAAATGAAAAAATAGCATGTGAAAATTATTGATTTTTCCTGGTTTACGTTATTTTTCCGATGAAAATAAATATTCCCAGAAGTACTTGTTTAGTGACTTTTTTCCCCGGTCAAACTTCACGTTGCACAACCTGTTCAAAAACACCCATCAGCTTTTTTCGAAAAGATGCTTGAAAAACAAAAATATGACGCCATTTTAGCTTTCTAAAATTTGTGTTTTTTGCCCCCTAAAGTTTCCAACGAAATTAATTGATTTTTTATCCAAATTTATCCTAATTAAAAAGTTGAAATCTAATTAATCCGTTTGAGAAATGATAAGTTGTTTTAAGTGATAATTTACGTAAGAAAACTCATGTAGAAATGGCCGGTAAGTTTCACTGAAATTCCCGTTTAAAAATAGGTCCATTATTTCTGCAAATACCTAGATAGAGGCAGGTCTTTCTCCTTTCAAAATATCTTCAGCAAAACTGCGAAGCCTTTATTCAACACTTCAAATTAAACGCCATAGAAACGAATGATATAATGATTCACATCTTTTCTATAAATAGCTATTTTATCCTTGTCCCCAATTTATTATTTCACTTCCAAATATATTTTGTTCTTCTCTGTCATTTCTTGACCTATATTTGAAATTTAAAGTTGAGACTCCCTAGTACCTACCTAGCTAATTAAAAGATTCTAGCATTTCTCTCTGGGATTTCTATTTTTTGAGTGCATTTCATATTTTTGACCTCTGACCTACCTGAGTTTAGTATCAATGATATTTCCTGGTAATGTTAAACTTTGTTTGAAATACCTAGCTGCCTATCAAACTTGCTACCTGCTCCATATTTCTACCTCATCTAACGTACCTACATTTATCTGTATATTATCTGTCAACAGCATAGAGTTCCCCTGTATTTTCTGAATTCCCTACTTTACTGACTGTATTTTACCCTTGGAAATAAAGCTTAACAAAAATGGTCATATAGAACTAGATGCTAACAGCCCTTTTGTCTCTCCTTGACTCATACTAAAATGGCATCTCAAGGGACTTCATGTTTGTGATGTGTTTGTAAAACAGTCAGTAACTGTAATTAACCAATTGAGGGTGGTAGAGTTTGAATAACTGTTGATACTTACCAAGTTCCTTCAAGTAAAAAGTGATAGCAAAAATAAGCTTGGAAAGCTTAGTTTAATGGTTAAGGGAAGGTAGCTCTGAAAAAAGTACCCATAAGCCTCATAAAAAAATAATAATAATAAAAAAAAAAAAATGCATCCATCTTAAGTTTAATACCTAGTTAATTGGGAAAATGTATCTACCTAGCCAAATCTAGAAAAATGTCTTAGGTAATTATGCAGAAGTCACATCCGTGGAAAGAAAAGCTCCTTTTTGTATTTAACCTAACCCTATAATTAGTGATGGGTAAAATACCCGGGTACTTATTTTTGGCCTGTAAATACCTTTGGTAGCTATTATTAACCGGGTAATTACCTCATTTTATTGAAATTAAAAAAAAATCAAGTGACGATGTTTTTTGTTTATTTTTCTTCTTTTTTTAAAATACCCGGGTATTTACCCACCCTGGGGGTGGATAAATACCCGGGTAAATACCCAATTTTTATTTACCCACCCAGTGGGTATTTACCCACGACCCATCACTACCTATAATAACCAGGGTCACTGCTCATTTGTGCCAGTTCCTTTGGTAGCAATATTCCATGGATGTGACTTCTGCACAAGTACCATGTCTTATCCCAAATGTGAACATCTAAAATGGTAATTCTATTCTATCAATGGTACCTACTTACTTATTCATCTATCATATTTACTTCTTATCTACTTGTACACAGCTACTTAGACTTGCATGACCTTCTCAGCTAGCCTAGCTTGGTTTTATCAAGTAGTAGACAGACTGGAAAGCCTTGGTTTCAGAACTGAATCTTTGCAGCAAGCATATTAAACTAGACCACTTGAGATTTGTCCAAATCTAAAGTCAGTCTATTAGATTACAAGCATTAACTGATTGACAAAATGTTGAAATATTGCAATGGCAAACACTGCAACTTGAACTTGAAATTTTATTTTCTCATTTTGGTAGACACCCTGATTTGCCACATGATCTTTGCCTTTTAGGGTGTGGTTATGTAAAGAGTATGTAGGTACCGGGTTGAGATAGGCCATTCCCATCCTTTCTTGGCGTGTGGAAAATGATGTAACTTTACACAGCCTTCATGAGCATGTAAAGTTGGCGGGAAAATTGAAATTTTGATTTTTTTTTTTTTGCGTAATTTTTTCAATCTGAATTAATTTTTTACTTTTTACCTCAAGTTTGCACGTTTATATTATACTTTTCATTTATATTAGATATTACAAACAAGCAAATTACAAAGGAAAAAAAAAAAAAATAAAAAAAAAATAAATAAATAAATTTTAAACATGGCTGCCCTGGGACAGAGGGTTAGAAAAAATACCCAACACTCCCATGCTATCCTTGCTTAAGTTACAACTTCATTGCAAAACTGTAGAAACAATATCCTATCTCACCTTGTTCGAGCTCATCTCAACCCGGTACATAATCACACCCTTATAATGAGGCAGGGGTTCTTTGCTGTTAACTTTTATATTTATAATCTGTATTCTTGAAGCCATGAAATACATAAGATCCTGCAAAGACTGCTGAGGTAAATGGACTCTTTATTCCTATTTGAGTAGGATAGATTCAGCTCAACCCATCCTTTAGGGCTGTTTGCCCTCACACCTAAGCCAGTGAGTGGGGTTTTTGTGTATGGCTCTGGCTGCCCTTCTGATTGATTAAATCTTTTGCCTTTTTTGAACAGGATATACAAGGTATGCATTCTGTTATCCATCTAAACGTAGCAAATCGAATTCAAAGTTGGAGATAAATCGAATTAAAAGTTCGAGATAGGAAGAAGAAAATTGACCTAGTGAGATCGGTATACAATTATATTAAATAGTACTACAATGTTCCTCTTTGAAGGCCAAGGGCAGAACCGGGTATTTGCCCATGACATTCCCCAATGCTATGAGAATATGTGAAATGAAAGGATTTATCTCGATACAGGGTGGTCTGTCGACGGTAAGTGGCACCCATTTGATAGAGCGAACTGTGATTTCTAAAGGTCTTATCGTCCCGATTTTTTTAAAGAGGTTTGAGAGAGGGAACTGTAGGTATGTAACTGGTAAGGCTAAAGTCTTATGATCCCGAAATCAACGAGAGAAGGAAGACAGGATAGGAGAAAGCACGCCGTTCCGAGTACGAAAATTATCCGTTCAGGATAAAATCCGCCCCGGGCGAGAATTGAACCCGCGACCTAGCGCTTACAAGGCAGACGCGCTACACTCCAAGTAACTAGAGGCTGGCAATAGATTAGTTGCGCTAACTTGGGTGATGTTTCAAAGTCATAGAACAGGAAAAATGAGGACAAGTAGGCAAGACTCCGAAAATTTGGAGCATCCATCCCCACCCTGATAAAATCCTGGATACGGCCCTGCCTGGCCCTTTTAGTGGGTGGAAGTCCCACACCTTAGAGTCCACAGATGGAAGATGATTCGCTCAGAGTGTTAAATACTTTGTGGTAAAGCAGAGCATTTTCACAACTTTTGTGGATATCACAGCATTACTAATTGACTCCTTTGCAATCAAATTCCACAATTCAATAATCTTTTTACATTGGTAACGCCGCCACCGCTATTCAATAGGACAGTTGCGCTTACTTGGGTGATGTTTCAAAGTCATAGAGCAGGAAAAATGAAGACCAACGGAATTTCTCTTTTTCTTCTACGACTTCTGAATCGATTAAAAAAATGCCGGTAAATCGTGAACTTTGACGTCACGGCATACGCTCCCGTAGGCGATGACGTCACATCAAATGTCCCTAACAAAGCTCCGTCGCAGGCAACGCATTATGTGTTTGTGCGCATACGTTTCTGCGCAGTATTTCTGCTCCTCCGCTAGCGCGCTTGCATAGTGGCGCTACCTAACGGACGAAAAAAAACAACTGCGTAAAGTCCGACGTCACACATATTTGAACTCTTTCATTAGAACGGAAAATAAAAATTGAATTTTCGACCTTTTACAGTTATTTTTTTGGAGTTTTGACCTCAGCTTTGGATTTTCCCCATCCTTTTCATAGGAATCGACCATTCATTTATAATTTTTACCCATTTGCAACTGGTCCATTGACTAATTTCCATATTTCAGTAAACTTTTTACACTGGTAATACCGCCACCGCTACTTGATCACTCTTTCATTAGAACGGAAAATAAAAATTGAATTTTCGACCTTTTACAGTTATTTTTTCGGAGTTTTGACCTCAGATTTGGATTTTTACATATAGGAATCGACCATTTATTTATAATTTTTACCCATTTGCAATTGCTCCATTTAACTTTTTTGTGAAGTGTGAAATACATTATACTCATAGTTTTAGTTGGTACCTAGCTACCTAGGTTTCAGAAAAAAAAGCCCCCCCCCTGATATCATCAGTTACATAATGTAGGTTGGGGGGGGGAAGAAGAAAAACACATTTTCCAGAGTTTTCTATTTTGAAATTTGATACGGAAAAAGTTCACCACATCCTTCTCTCTCCCTCTCTCCTCTTCTCTCTCTATACCTCTTTCCATTTCTCTCTCCTTCCCTCTCTTACTTTCACTCCTTTCTTATCTGGAATTTCTCTCCTCCTCCTCTTGCTATGTCTCTTTTCTTTTCTCCTTTCTTATTGAAGTATATTCTTTCTCCTCTCTCTCTCTCTTTCCCGCTCTCTTTCTCCCCCTCTCTCTGACTCATTTTTTTTCTTTTCTTCCATTCGTCAGCTTCCTCCACCTCTCAGTTTTCGTCTTTTTCCTGCCCTCCACTATATCTTTTCATTGTTTTCTTCTTCCTCCTCTTCTTTTTCATCATCTACGTCTCCTTGTTAGTTTTCTCTTCCACTTATTTTTCATCTTTTCCCTACTCCCCCTTCTTTTCCTTTTTTTTTTGGCTTGTAAGTGGCAGAGTTTTCTCCAAAAGGAGCTCTTCCACGAAACCACTTCTTCCCCCCCCTTTTCTTTCTGCTCTTTCCTATTTTCCTTCTACTCTCGTTTGTGTCCTGTCCTCCTCCTCCTCCTCCTCCTCCTCCTCCTCCTCCTCCTCTATCTCTCTCTCTCTCCCTCAGACCATCATTTTGTACATTGATCTCGCTTTCTCAGTAATTATCTAACCCGTCTCTCTCTCTCCCCATCTTTCATCTCTCTCCCTAATTCTTCCCCATCTCTCTCTGTCTCCCTCTCTCTCTCTCTCTCTTCCTCATTCTTCCCCTTTCTCAGACGAATATTAGCATTTAAATTCCTTTTTCATAGCACAAGCAATTAAGCATTATACTATACAGGAGGTACCTAGTATTTAAGTAGAACGCATTATAGCATACCTAAATACAGAGAGTCACTAAAGGGCAAATTGGAATGCATACCCAATGATAACCTTAGCAGTCTTAGCACTGCACACAGAATGTCGCCTAAAATCCAAACCATCAGAGTAGAATTACGAGTTTAGTAAACCACCTTAATTAAAATGCTTATATCATATAGGTTACATTTAACCATACCTAACTGTACACAGAGTGTCGCCTAAAATCCAAACCATCAGAGTAGAATTACGGGTTTAGTAAACCACCTTAATTAAAATGCCTGGGGGTGGATAAATACCCGGGTAAATACCCAATTTTTATTTACCCACCCAGTGGGTATTTACCCACGACCCATCACTACCTATAATAACCAGGGTCACTGCTCATTTGTGCCAGTTCCTTTGGTAGCAATATTCCATGGATGTGACTTCTGCACAAGTACCATGTCTTATCCCAAATGTGAACATCTAAAATGGTAATTCTATTCTATCAATGGTACCTACTTACTTATTCATCTATCATATTTACTTCTTATCTACTTGTACACAGCTACTTAGACTTGCATGACCTTCTCAGCTAGCCTAGCTTGGTTTTATCAAGTAGTAGACAGACTGGAAAGCCTTGGTTTCAGAACTGAATCTTTGCAGCAAGCATATTAAACTAGACCACTTGAGATTTGTCCAAATCTAAAGTCAGTCTATTAGATTACAAGCATTAACTGATTGACAAGCTTGGTTTTATCAAGTAGTTGACAGACTGGAAAGCCTTGGTTTCAGAACTGAATCTTTGCAGCAAGCATATTAAACTAGACCACTCGAGATTTGTCCAAATCTAAAGTCAGTCTATTAGATTACAAGCATTAACTGATTGACAAATGTTGAAATATTGCAATGGCAAACACTGCAACTTGAACTTGAAATTTTATTTTCTCATTTTGGTAGACACCCTGATTTGCCACATGATCTTTGCCTTTTAGGGTGTGGTTATGTAAAGAGTATGTAGGTACCGGGTTGAGATAGGCCATTCCCGTCCTTTCTTGGCATGTGGAAAATGATGTAACTTTACACAGCCTTCATGAGCATGTAAAGTTGGCGGGAAAATTGAAATTTTTATTTATTTATTGTTATTTTTTTTTTTTTTGCGTAATTGTAACTGCCAAGGCCTTATCGTCCCGGAATCGAAGAGAGAAGAAAGACAATCGTCCCAAAATCGAAGAGAGAAGGAAGACAATAGGAGAAAGCCAGCTGTTCCGAGAACGAACATTATCTGTTCAGGATGAAATCCGCCCCGGGCGGGAATCGATTCCGCGACCTAGCGCTTGCAAGGCAGACGCGCTACCAACCAAGCTAACTAAGACTGGAATTTTTTTTAAAGACAGTCGAAATTTAGTATCCCTAATCTTCCTCTCACACATGGCTATTGTCGTATTTTATTTAACAATTAACCCAAGAACCGAAAATTCGAGAGTGGGGGTAAAAATCTCGTAGTGGGGATGACACCCTGATTTGCCACATGATCTTTGCCTTTTAGGGTGTGGTTATGTAAAGAGTATGTAGGTACCGGGTTGAGATAGGCCATTCCCATCCTTTCTTGGCGTGTGGAAAATGATGTAACTTTACACAGCCTTCATGAGCATGTAAAGTTGGCGGGAAAATTGAAATTTTGATTTTTTTTTTTTTGCGTAATTTTTTCAATCTGAATTAATTTTTTACTTTTTACCTCAAGTTTGCACGTTTATATTATACTTTTCATTTATATTAGATATTACAAACAAGCAAATTACAAAGGAAAAAAAAAAAAAATAAAAAAAAAATAAATAAATAAATTTTAAACATGGCTGCCCTGGGACAGAGGGTTAGAAAAAATACCCAACACTCCCATGCTATCCTTGCTTAAGTTACAACTTCATTGCAAAACTGTAGAAACAATATCCTATCTCACCTTGTTCGAGCTCATCTCAACCCGGTACATAATCACACCCTTATAATGAGGCAGGGGTTCTTTGCTGTTAACTTTTATATTTATAATCTGTATTCTTGAAGCCATGAAATACATAAGATCCTGCTTAGACTGCTGAGGTAAATGGACTCTTTATTCCTATTTGAGTAGGATAGATTCAGCTCAACCCATCCTTTAGGGCTGTTTGCCCTCACACCTAAGCCAGTGAGTGGGGTTTTTGTGTATGGCTCTGGCTGCCCTTCTGATTGATTAAATCTTTTGCCTTTTTTGAACAGGATATACAAGGTATGCATTCTGTTATCCATTATTCTATTCTATTATCAAATTCTAATAGGTGATATTTTGTTTGTGCTGTGTTTCAGGCAATGGAGATATTCAATGGTGTTTCTCCCAGGTCAAAGGAACCTTGGACGAAGATGTGTCTGATGGTAATGTCTCTCACTTTATTTTGTTTCTAATTGCTTCATTTCCTCCTGTTTTCAGGGGACTACTCAGTCAATGAGTCATCCTGAAATGTGAAACTCCACAACTCCCTCTGGTTACAGGGAGTCAGGATCTGACCCATTGACTTAGTAGTCCTCTGAAAAGAGTAGTTCTTTTTTTAAAACTTATTCTTTACACATCTCTACTGAAACCACCAACATCCATATCCAAAGTCAACCACACAAACAATTATAACCCAGAGATATTCAATGGTGTTTCTCCCAGGTCAAAGGAACCTTGGACGAAGATGTGTCTGATGGTAATGTCTCTCACTTTATTTTGTTTCTGATTGCTTCATTTCCTCCTCCTCCTTGTCCTCCTCCTTTTAAACAGGTTGTGGTATGTTCTCTCCCCTTCTTTCATTCTCCATTCTCTCTATAGCTCTAGACATGGAAACTACTTCACTCCCTATCCCTCTTTCTCCTCTCTCTTCCCTCTCTATCCTCTCTTCTAACACTTCTCTTATTTCCTTTTCTCCTCTCATGTCTCTTGTCTCTATACCTCTCCCTCCCCTTCCACTTTACCACCTTTTCTTTTCTTCTATACTTTTTTTAACTTTTGGTTAAGTAAAAGCATTCATATATAATGCTTGTCCCAAATCAAAGTTGTGTTTCAATTCATAAACTGGTGGATTTCATGCCTTGTTTTGGATTCTAATAGAGATGTGGAAATAGTGAATGAGTTACATAAAAAAAAGAACTCCTGTTTTCAGTGGACTACTCAGTCAATGAGTCATCCTGTTGAAAAGAGTAGTTCTTTTTTTAAAACTCATTCTTTACACATCTCTACTGAAACCACCAACATCCATATCCAAATTCAACCACACAAACAAGTATAACCCGTCAACTGATCAAAGTCCGCCCTATGCGGATATTAGTCCGCCCTAGGCTGATATTAAACCCTATTCCCTGCGGGGCCGAAGTTTTTTTCGCCTCTCTGCTTGAAGTTCGGGGTTCACTCGGACTCGTGAGGACAATTGAGTAGCTACTGTAATCAACCAGTGGCGGCATACTAATGCCAGAAATAGTTAAGGAGGCTCTTTCAACTGATCAAAGTCCGCCCTATGCGGATATTAGTCCGCCCTAGGCTGATATTAAACCCTATTCCCTGCGGGGCCGAAGTTTTTTTCTCCTCTGTGCTTGAAGTTCGGGGTTCACTCGGTCTCGTGAGGACAATTGAGTAGCTACTTTAATCGACCAGTGGCGGGATACTAATGTCAGAAATGGTTAAGGAGGCTCTGCAAGAAATACCTATCCCCTTAGTTAATTTTGTCCTCTTTTCTTGTGTTTCATCGATACCTATTTGTCTGTTTCATTAATGTCTTCTGTGTTCTCGTGTTTCAGTATCAAGGCTAATGGGATCAACAGGAGCAAGTTCCATGAACATGGGTAATATGACATGTGATACTAAACCAATGCAATTTCCTCGTGTTTCAGTATCAAGGCTAATGGGATCAACAGGAGCAAGTTCAATGAACATGGGTAACATGACATGTAGTGATACTAAACCAATGCAATTTCCTCTCACACAACGTCGGAAACGACGGGTCCTCTTCACACAAGCTCAAGTAAGTGAAGCAACGTTGTGCGTGGTTGATATCTAGACGGGTGCTAGGAAGCTTTGTTAGCTTTGGCTGAAGCAGGAGGTTGGAAGGCAGCTATAGGTAGCTGACAAAGAAGTTTGCTAGGCACATGCTACATTATAATGTCACAATGTGACTAAAACAGACAATCCAACTTCAAAATTTCATTAGTTGGGATGTTGGTAGTCCCAAAATGTTGAGACCTATGTAGATTCCCAACTAAGCGATCTAATCTAATCACGATCGAATAAACTACGGGCTAAAAAACTCCCGGAGGGACGGGCCCAGCTTGTTAAAATCTTTGGTAGTGCCTACGACAAGTATTTTCCATAGAATAGGGACATTTCTGAGCTAACCACTGGATCTCGTCTTTTCTCTTTTTTCGATTTCGGGACGATAAGACCTTAGTAGTTACAGTGCCCTCTGTCAAACCTCTTACTTACTTACTTATCCGGTTATACAGGCCGTGAAGGTCCAAAACCTGCTCTTATGAGCCTTCTCCACCTCGGTCTATCTTGCGCTGTTTGTGTCCATTCTTCCCCTTCTTCTTGCTGGGACTTTACTTGGGGGATTTTTTTCACATTTTCTCACACAAATGAGTTCTGATCTCGAAATTTGTCGCGACGACCTATGAACTCAAAGCGAGAAAGTAGTCGTTAATTTAAGACCGGTTTTAGCGTTACCTATGTTAAGCTACGCCGATCAATAAATGGATGGGTGACTTACTTAAACATTATATTGGGAATAAAGGGAGAACGGGCTCTAGTCTTGATTTTAAATCACTACATGAAAGTAAAATCAAATTAAGAATAATGATAATCTGAATATTAAATAAAATAAGTAGGTACATCATAAATACTGATTTTCTTTAACCAAGATCAAAAAATTCCCGGAGGGACGGGCCCCGCTTGTTTCTTTTCTTCTATTCGTCAGCTTCCTCCACCTCTCAGTTTTCGTCTTTTCCTGCCCTCCACTATCTTTTCATTGTTTTCTTCTTCCTTTTCTTCATCTTCTTTTTCATCATCTACGTCTCCTTGTTAGTTTTCTCTTCCACTTATTTTTCGTCTTTTCCCTACTCCCCCTTCTTTTCTTTTTTTGGCTTGTAAGTGGCAGAGTTTTCTCCAAAAGGAGCTCTTCCACGAAACCACTTCTTCCCCCCCTTTTCTTTCTGCTCCTTTTATCCTCAATATAATTTGAGAATTTGACCACAATAATAGTAGTAGCCTACTGCTGGAGTAAAGGGACTTTTCAGTCCTATGCGATATATGCGAGCAGTATAAATAAGCACCAGGTATTATTATTATTAAAGCTATTTCAGATTCTTTCAATAGATATAGACACCTATGAAAGCAATTTTTGATGTAAAATTGTTTGGAATTGTGAGATTTGCACCAAAGTGAAACAATAACATCCCATTAAATTTTCTTCTGTGGTTTTTTTTATATATTATTTTTTTTTTTTTATTTTTACTTATAGTCAAATAATTTTTTTTAGCAATACCGAAACAGGCATGTGTTGAGTTGAAAATGGAGAGAGATTATTTTTGTTACTGTTGTATTAGGTATTAGATATTAAAAATTAATATAAGAAAATAAATAAAATAATGAAAAAAAAAAATTCTTTGGAAGAGGTTTAAAACGAAATCCGGATAGAATCCCACGTCTGTTGTTCTTCTAAGTATCTCGACGAAATAGACTGACCAAAGCTTTTTGAGAGATTTTAGGTGTATTTTGCTTTCGGGAAACTGCTCACGGGATAACTGACCAATGCTCCATTCAGATTGCATTGGAGCAGTGGTCGATTTTCGAGTGACCAATCTCTCGAAAGGAAAATACACCTTTCATTTCATTGGCCAAAAGAAATGCCAGTTTTTTTATCAATTCAATTCAGTTTTATTATGTTCTTTAAAACGTTAAGCATTGTACAGAATTTACAAGAATACAGGGGGGATTTGTATTGATTACTGTGATAGGATGAAAATTAGAAAAAGTGAGTTGAGAGCAGTAGGTTTAATAGTAATAGAAAGTAAAAATGGCGCCAGTCAGGGTTAACATAAATGGTAACATTTAGCACTTTCCGATAAGATGCCTGATAACCATTACAAAAACGAGTTTTGATTTCTGCTCATGCGCAGAAATTTGAAATGGTTTATTATTTTTGTTATGGGAAAATTATTAGATAGTGCAAAATCTAATGATGTTCCAAGCAAAAGTCATAAGTATTATAAGAAATAAATAAATAAATAAAAATAGATTACTTTGTCTAATAAAATTGGTTGTCTTTCACTTTTGTTTCCTTAGCTATTTTTTTTTTTTTTCTTTTTTTTTCAATGATCTTGTTCCCTCGTGCAATACCTTTTCACAGAGACGAATATTCCACCAAAAATTGAGAAGAATCTCGTCTTTCTCAATGTAAGTATTGAGGAAATCTATGGAAAAGTTGTGAATAATTAAACAAATAAACACAAAAACGTAGAAATTTCAAAATATAATTTATATAAAAACATTTCATTTATTTTGTTTAAACTATCAAATATAAAAAATATAATAAAAAAATAATTATTGAAAAATAAACCTATAAAAAAAACGAACAAATTATTTAAAAAAACCATTAAAAAAAACGAAAAAAAATTTAAAAATAAAAAAAAAAAAAAAAAAAAAAAAACATAAATCTGGCAAGAACGTATTTACAACAAATGAAACATTGAAGTTCAAAGAAAGATAAAAAGTTCACTGATTGTTTTGGGAAGTTCAGACAATTTAATGTTTTCAATTTCAGGAATTGTAATTTTTTTTAGCATCAATCAAATAGGTATAAAAACATGTTTTCAATAGATGATTAGAAAAGATATGTAACGAAATTTTAAAAAAAATTAAGAAAATAAAAGGTACGTAAACACCACTGAATAAAGCAGCTGATAAAGATGCCCAAAAAAGAGTAAAATCTGCTTTTCATAATAATCGGTATATTCCAAAATTTCAAACCCGTGGCGTATTGAATGAGGGATGGTTTTGAGTTTTATATGTCATGGATTAAAAAAAGTTGAGTACCTATATGGTAAACATATCCTAAAAACTAATTGGCAAAAACTTAAGTACTAAACCAAAATTTGGCAAACGAGGGCAAATCATATGTACGAACATAATTATTTACAAAATTATCTACACTTAGATTTGAAAATAAATCTATATAACAATATGGATTTACACACTCATTACAGTATGAGAAAAAAATACAAAATATTAAGTACACAAATTTTCAACTAAAAATAATATTTTCTATACATATTGGAAAAAGTACAAAAACTGATCTAAAAATGATTCTATTGGCACAAAATTAAACGCTATCAAAAAGGTAGAGAGGGGTTTAAAGACACAGGGCTGAAGGCTTTGAAAGTCTTTGTCTTTGAAAGGAAATCTAAAAATTTGGGTGCTTCAACTTTAGTGAATGATGTTTCTAATCACAAAAAAGCTACGGAAAGCAAATGATACAACCAAAATTCCATCACCCTCATATGGACATGAAAACAGACTGCAAATTTAAAAACACAATTTACACATAATACAAATAATTTTTTCATCTGTAGGTAATAAAATTCATCTAAAATTTCTAGGTAAAAATGAGACTGTTGTAAAGGTACTTTTGTTACGTATACATTTTAAAAACAAATTAAAAAAAAAAAATTGTATGAGCACTCCAAGAAACACAACCTTGAACAAATATAGAGGCAAATAAAAACTTACGCAAATTAAGAGCAAAATTAAGTGGAAAGAAGTAAAACAAGCTTATAACGATCACAAAACATACACAACCTATGAAATGGATTTGTAGAATATATGTTAGCTATTACGAGTAATGGGACAATAAGGAATTAAGGATCTATTTTGGAAATCGGAGGTATACGCATTTGATCAAAGAAGACCTTTTTTTTACTCTGATTAATATCCGATACTCAGATAACGTAAATTTACTTATAATATTTTAACTTTATAACAGTAACATTCACAAAATACACACTTTGTCTTTTTTACATTTCAGAAAAGTTACACATTTTTCCGCTAGAGTGCGCCCCTGTCAAATTCACGAGCATACCTGCTATTCATTTTGAGAGCTACCTTATATTTCAGCAATTTCACTGTAGAATAAATAAAGAAATCCGAAATACTGCATACGTTTCGTATTTTTATGCATTTTTTACTGCAAACATTTTTATGCCTTTCGATTTTAAAGCTCCAATTATGTATTCAACTTTGAAAAAAGAGGATTTTATACCTACATGGATTATAACGTGCTTGTATGATGTAACATTACATAAGTTGAGAAAAAATGAGAGTTTTCCTAAAGAATGTCAGATTTAACAATTAGTTGTTTCTTTGTTTCTCAAAGAGCAAATAATTCTGCATAAAGACTGTGGCTAACGCAACGAAAATATGAAACTTAGTTTAACCACTAGGTGGCGTGGTAGCGCCTGTACTAAACCACTGGAAATTCAAGAGGGCGTCTTCCCAAATCTGGCTTATCAAGAGTTGGGAGTTCAGATTCTTTAAGTAAAACATGGAGCTTCATGGAGAAGTAAATTACGTGGTTATCACTATTTTTAACCTGCCTTGGTGGTATCTGAAACACACGAGACATGAATGTGAGGGGGGGGGGGGGGTTTATACCAAAGGAGAGGAACTTTCTCACAGAGTTTCTAACTTCTAACGAAAGCTAAGTGTAAAGTCAAGAACGTCGGTTTTACATTTACAATCAAACTACCAGGCAAATGAAAATGTTCTGTGCTGGGCGCATTGCATAAGCAATATTTACTAGGCGTTCATACAATTTCTCCTGACTATGAAATTTAATATTCAGGCTAGATGAGAGCGTCGAATGGAGGGGAGGGTAGAATCACTGTCACGAAAAACCTTAGCAGTGATACAGTAACCCATCAAAAACTAGATTAGTGCGTCTGCCTTGTAAGCGCTAGGCCGCGGGTTCGATTCGGTCTCGACTATCGAAGCTGACTAAAATTGTCGAGTTAAAACTTAGTCCTCACTTCGTTCGAAGCCCAACCAACCATAATGTGAGATACGATCAACCCCTATACGATATGAAAACGATATACCTACCTAATGACTCGCTTCTGACATTGATATACTAGAATGCAAATTTTTCCCCAAGGGGGAGAGGACTGGAGGAGGGAAGGGAGGGAAGAGATAGACAGGCAAAGTTTAATATTTTCTATTCCTGATAGAGTCAGATACCAGAGTCTCTTCGGTACCCCTGGACAGCTTTGGCCCCGAGATACTCCGGCTTGTAACCCCCGGGTCCCAAGTTCGAATCCTGGCTCAATCGAAGTATCACGGGCGGATTTTATCCTAAAGATAAGGTTTGTTCTCGGAACGGCTGGCTTTCTCGTATTACATTTTCCTTCTCTCTTCAATGTCGAGCTTAGCAGTTACAACCTGCCTCGATGGTGTAGTGGTCAAGGCGCTCGACTGGTAAACAGGAGGGCGTGGCTTCTATCCCAGCCGAGGTATGGAATTTTAGCCTCAATATAATTTGAGAATTTGACCACAATAATAGTAGTAGCCTACTGCTGGAGTATAGGGACTTTTCAGTCCTATGCGAGCAGTATAAATAAGCACTATTATTATTATTTTGTGACGCGGTGATCACAAATTGCTAGGATAAGTGTTGTCTTTATTTCTAGATTACGTTCAGGTCATGTCTTCATGATTTTAATTTTATTACTATTACTACTATTGACTCCTGAGTTGGAACTTTTCGTCGTGTGTGTGGCGGGTGCTAGATGTGTCTGGAAGTGTTTGGCCAGGTGTGCCTTCTGTCTGAATGTCTTGCAACATATCTTACACGGAAAGGGTTTCTCTCCTGTATGTGTTCTCACATGTACATTCACACTGTACTTATCCTTGAATCCCTTGTTACAAATCTCACAGTAGTGTAACGACCGTTCCTTCTTCCCATTGATGAGTTCGTTGTTATTGTGATTGGTGTGGTTATTGTTTTTGTTTTTCGTTTTCTTTTTCTTCACCGTACTCCCGGGCACACTGCTTGTTATCGTGTTGTTCGGGATATAGTTGACATTGATGTTGTTGTCTATGGCATAGTAGATCTCTATACTCTCTCCGTTGACTTTGTTATACTCGGTGTTGTTATTGTTGAACTCGTCCACACTCGTTTCATAGTGTGTGTTGATATTCTGCAGGATCTCGTCAATACTTTGACTACTGTTGCTATCTATCGGATAGATGATTGTACTAATGTTCTGGTTGTCCAGGACAAGGTTGGAGATGTTCCCAGCGTTCTCTTCCTTGATAGTGAGCACGAACTCGTTGTTGTTATTATTATTGTTGTATTTGAACACAGATTTGCCTTCCAGCGCATTCCTGAGGAGACTGTCATTATCCTCAGTTGGTTGTTTCCATAGAGTGCCAGCTTCACAGATAGTGCCGCTAGGTTCGCATAGGTTGCTAGCTTCACACAGACTCCCACCAGGATCGCCACTGTCTTGTTTCCACTCATATCCGCTAGAGTCGCTATAGGTGTTTGTATAGTTTTGACTACTGGTCGCTGGGATAATGTTGAGATACCTGAGAAGACAAACGAAACGTTTAGTGTTAATACTACTCGTACGTTGGGAAGGGCGTTCTATTATTCCAAACACACTTCACGCTCTATGTATTAATCACCGTATTAGGCCAGTCACACACTATCAGATAGACCTGATCAGGTCTAGGTCTACCAGGCGAGTTACTCCCGCTCACCGTCTGACATACCGCAGACAGACTTGGGTTTGTCAGACATTCTGAGTGTGAGTGGTGGGCATTATACGTGATTCTATCCAGCTTAGTTAGCTTGGAGACCGCCTCCCTTGTAAGAGGGATTCGGGTTCGATTTCCGCCCGGGGCGAACTTTATCGTAAACAGCTAAGGCTCGTTCTCGGAACGACTGACTTTCCCATATTCTGCCCTTGGGAACTTCGTTGTTACAGTTCCCTCTATCAAACCTCTTAAGCTGTGTTCACACGAAACCGTACACTGCCTCGACAACATAGATTCACCTCGTCGATCGACGGCCGTCGACTATGAGTGGACACAGGCCAGCTTTAGGCTAGCCACTCACTATCAGGTAGAGCTGATATTTACACTTGATGAGATCCACCTGTTAGGTTTACCTGATGAGCACACACACTATCAGTTAGACCTGACAAGTACGGCCGAAAATATCCGCCTGTCAGGTCTACCTGAAAGTGAGTGGCCAGCCTAAAAAGAGAAATGAACTCAAGTTGTACGGACCTGTCGAGATCTTCAATGTTAGGAACTTTGCCGTCAAGGGCGGGTGTGGTGCTGCTAGCCGTGGATATCGTGGGAGATGCATCCTGCTGACTGCCACCTCCACTAGTGGAGATGCTAACCGGTGGATGGTACCAGGTGGACATGGGGTCGGACGGAGTGGACGTGGAATTAACGGAGGTGTCCTCCAGGGAGATGGAGGGGGAGGAGGGGTCGTTGGAGAGGGAGGTGAGAGTCGTGTAGATGATGTTTGTCTCAGAGGTATCACATGCTTCTGGAACAGCCATAGGAATAAGGAATAATATAAAATTAATAGAAACAAGTCATAAGGAACTAATATTAGTTATATTACCCTCCCCTCTTTCCCTTCCCTCTAAATAGGAGGGGGAGAAACTGCAGTTGATGTCTTTTATGAATAATGGATTGAGTAAACAAGTTGGGAGCTGGTGCATTTTGTCTGCCAAGGCCTGTCGCACATTGGATTCTAGTAGCTCGAAGTTGCGGATACCTGTGAAGGTTGTCTCAGGAAGACAGGATAGGAGAAAGCCAGCAGTTTCGAGAACGAACCTTATCCGATGAGGATAAAGTCCGCCCCGGGCGGAAATCGAACCCGCGGCGTAGCGCTTACAAGGCAGACGCACTACCAACCAAGTTAACTAGGCTGCCTCGCGACTTTTAGTAGCGCGATTTCGTTAGATGGCGGTCTATCGGATGGTGTGGGCTCGAGTGACCGGCCATTGAGACCTCTTATTCGAATTGACTGACTTCATTTTCATTAAAAAAGTTTGGATGTTCAGGCAGTCCTATTAGAATAGAATATACCTCATTTATACTGATGGGATGAGACTGAGAAGTCCCTTTACCCCCGCAGTATTAGAAATTGAATGATTATTGTATATAAATGACATATAATATAAGGGTATAACCTGTAACAATGATAATTATTATTTCTCTTAAACACTAATTAGATTAAATGCTGAAAATCTGCATAAAATAGTGTGGGACTGATGGTGACATTGAGTACTTTAGATGCATTATTCTGAAATTAATATACGTACAGGGTGGTATGAGGCAATAGGTACTGATTAGCAAGCGATTCGTCCAAATCCTTTTTGTATCCTACCTAACCCTAACCTTTTTATGTGAAAAACTAGCGACCAGTGACGTAAAAAGGAAAAAAAAAAAAAAAATAGACATGACAGAATTAATCAATTACAGGTATAGACAAATTTTATCAAAAATCATATGTTTAAACACCATTCTCTATCTTGAGCCAATTCTATTTTGGCAATTTTCAGTTATTCTGTATAAATCATGGCTATAATGTAATAATAAGCCTACCTATTATTATAAAGGAAAGCACCATGGTATGACAATTTGCTGATAAGTGATGAAGTGGTGACATCAGCATTTGAAAAGGGAGGGGGAGGAATAGACTAAATCATAATAATTTTATTATTAAAAGCAGAAAGCCTTTTCCTATATCACTCCCTTTTCCCTCATCCTCTCCCTTTCCCCTCAATTTGTCGTTTTTCCCCCTTGCGCCCCGAATTTTCGTTTCATTTCTCTTTTCAGGCTATCCTGCCCTCCCCAATCAGCCCCGCGTCCCCCGAATTGACTTCTGACAAGATGGGTGTGAGAAATAATGAGCTTTTGATTTTAAAGCGCTTTCATTTGTTTTGCATACAATTACAATTGAGTGATGGAGTTATGAGTGTGAGGGTTTTGAAATGGGTTTGAGATGGGGTAGAATAGAATATACCTTGCTCAAATTGCCTGAATGAGACTGGAAAGTCCCGGCCTTATAATTAAAATTAAAAAAAGATTCCTAAAAGGCATATAATTATTATTTTTAATTCAATGATATTACGATAAACGCTATCGAAAGAGAGGTGTAAAATGACAATTTTAATTTTTTACTCGACACTTTATGTTTGTTTGTTTGTTTCACCATAACTCCCGAGTCCCGAACGGTTAGTCCGATTTTGATAAAATTCCATCTTAAGGTGGCGTTCCGATCCTAGCTGCCGGGTCGCGCGACCCGGTCGCGCTGCCGAGCTGTGCGACCGCTGCCTACTGCTTCCTATGTATTCTTATGAAGTACTTTCCGAACCAAGCTGCCGGGTCGCGCTGCCCAGTCGCTCTGAGAGCAGTGTGGTCGCGCTGCCCGTGAGGTTTTCATGTGATTTAAAATACTATTCTTGTAATAATTTGTTTGACTGGAAGTTCGGAACGTCACCTTTATGGCGCGACCAGGCAGCTCGGCAGCGCGACCGAGTCGCGCGACCCGGCAGCTAGGATTGGAACGCCACCTTTAAGGTGTGTCGAAACATATAGTCGACCGATTGTCGATCAGCGGCCGTCGACTATAAGTAATACTATTTTTGTAATAATTTGTTCGACTGGAAGTTTGTAATGGAAGTCGCGCGACCCGGCAGCTAGGATCGGAACGCCACCTTTAAGGTGTGTCGAAACATATAGTCGACCGATTGTCGATCAGCGGCCGTCGACTATAAGGAGACACAGCTTTATGTAATGTTCAACGCATCGCATTAATCATGCGATTTTGGGTCTCATTTAGTATTGATTCAAATGTGTTTTAACTGGCTGACAATTTTAACAGCCTGATAAAAGCAATTGATAAACCGAACCTGAGAATTTCCAGGTCTTTACTACTCGGCCTAAGTCCGGCCCTGTTGGATATTGGCTTCGGAGAACCACACCACGTCTGTCTTTCACGAGGCTGGAAATCTATCAGAAACCTATCACACTAACCACTCTCCCGGGAGCGAAAACCTCATGAACACATATTGAAGACTTTGTGACCTGTGAGTATTGAAATTGAGACGGTCTATCGCTGCAGGTATATTGAACGTCTGTTATTCCCGATGTCTGTTTGGATGTCAGACCGGAATTCTGTTCGATGGAAGCTCAACGTCACTGTATAATTATCAAGGTTTTTACCCTGTTATTCCCGATGTCTGTTTGGATGTCAGACCGGAATTCTGTTCGATGGAAGCTCAACGTCACTGTATAATTATCAAGGTTTTTACTGACGGAGGTTTTACCCACCATTCGGCAACTCTTTCCTTCCATTTGGCGGCAAGGTAGCCGCCTACCCATATTAACCTCACCCAGCCAGGAAAACCTGGAAAAATGCCATAAGCGATATTTCTCAAAGGTCTCCTTTTAATAGGAAGTGGGACCGGGAAAAGTCATCAGCACACGATTGTCAAACTGTCCGGGAATTATCAAACCCAACAGGCTGACCCACCGATTAAACGCAAAATTGGCGAGCTAAATAAAATAAATAAATGCTTTTTCTTCACGTCATTCCATCCTGATTCAAAATGGTGGCGGTTCAAAGTTATGCCTATTAAGCCGCCCTGACCCCGTACCATGCTGAGTGGGCCCCGCTATAGCCAGTAACAGAATCAGTCACTTGCATGGTACAAATTTTTGATCTAGCCGTGAATCGAACCCGGGTCTCGACTATCGAAGCTGACTAAAATTGTCGAGTTAAAACTTAGTCCTCACTTCGTTCGAAGCCCAACCAACCATAATGTGAGATATGATCAACCCCTATAGCCCTATACGATATGAAAACGATATACCTACCTAATATTTTTTCTTAATTTATAACAGGGCAAGCCTTGGGGTAAATTATTCATAAGCAATGTATCTGCAAGTTGCAAGTCTGCAATACTCTCCCCCCTTGTTATCGTGAAGTACTGTTGAGTATCATCGAAAGGAGAACAAAAATTAATGAAAAAAAGAAAAAAAAATCATCAGTGCAATAAAAAATCCAAGTAAAAAATAATATTTTCATATATATTTATATTTTCAGAAAAATATGTAAAAGAAAATGAAAAACTGTTTAATTTTCTTTTATTGTCTGTGAATGTTCTACTTGGCTCATCCTTCTCTCATTCATCTTCAATTTTCCAAATGAATTTCATCTTTTTTTTTTATATATTTTTAAATTTATTGGTTGTGTAATTTTACAGGGTGGACCAGTTTGCACACCCTGTTCGAGGTGTCAAAGTCTAGTTCCGATTTTACAACGTCCCGAAATCGTCCCGAAAAGGGAAGGAACATGGGACAGGAGAAAACCCAGCCGTTCCTACAACGAACCTCATCCGTTTCGGATAAAATCCGCCCCGCGACCTAGCGCTTACCCGCGACCTAGCGCTTACAAGGCAGACGTGCTGCCCTCCAAGCTAACTAGGATGGGCGCATCCTTTGTTTTGTAAGCCATCCTGTAGGCACTTATTTCTGTTCCACGTTGAAAGAATTGCTGATACCTAATATTCCATTTTAAAAACATGATTTACAGCAAGCTAGGGGAGGGGAACAGTAAGCTAGAGGAGGGAAACAGTAAGCTAGGGGAGGGGAACAGTAAGCTAGGGGAGGGGAACAGTAAGCTAGGGGAGGGGAACAGTAAGCTAGGGGAGGGAAACAGTAAGCTAGGGGAGGGGAACAGTAAGATAAGAGAGGGGAACAGTAATCTGGGAGGAGGGGGATACAGGAATGAAATTCATCCCTTCTTATTAACAGTTTCATTTTCGTATTATTATCTGTGCGCTTTTCTCTGGGTGAAAATTGGTCTCGTTATTTTCAAAAAGGAATCACTTAAGTCAAAGAACGCAACGTTTCGTGTGGTTGATAATGCTAGTCCGGAGTCCGGACGGGTGATCATCTGGGCAATCCCGAGCTGCTTTTTTCAATAACACTTAGGTAGACTTTTAAAAAAAATCGCCTGTAAGAATATTTTGACTACTTGACTGAAGCGTGACCTGTACCTACCAGAGTAGGAATCATATCATGGCCGCCTCTCACGCTCAGATCGTCTGTCAGGCAGTGGAACGTGATGTGTGGAGGAAAAAGCTTGAGATCCAAGTCTATCAGACCATCTGAGAGACTGCGCCTTTTAAAAAAAATCGCCTGTAAGAATATTTTGACTACTTGACTGAAGCGTGACCTGTACCTACCAGAGTAGGAATCATATCATGGCCACTCACGCTCAGAGCGTCTCTCAGGCAGTGGAACGTGATGTGTGGAGGAAAAAGCTTGAGATCCAAGTCTATCAGACCATCTGAGAGACTGCGGTCTGTCAGACCAAACTCCTTGAAAAAAAAAGGCTCACTTCGTTCGTTTTCAATGACATGGAAGAGGCATTTTTACTTCATGTGTGTTTTGACTGTTTGATGCAAAATCCATGTACTTTTGCAGAAAGGTCATGCAAATCAAACACTGTCTGCTCCTGGCTGCATGTTAACGTTCCTATTTATAATTATTCTTGTGTAGAAGAGGCGGCGCGACGCGTTAGGTAGCACACAAAATCGAAGTCACATGCAAATCAAACACTGGTGTACTGTCTTTTTCTTGCTGATGAGTGTTTCACCGCCGTTTTATTTCGTAGCAATGAAACAACTGCTACAGTAGACTACTGTGGTCTGTGTCGTAGCATACGTTGAATATACGGGTTGTGCAGTTCCCGATGGATGATTGGATGACTAAAGGTAGTTGGTACCCGGATGGGCGACCATCTGACCAATCGCGTGTTGCTGATTTTTCCCGGTCCCCATTGGGGTGGGTGAGGTTAATGTGGGAAGTTTGAGGGGGGGTGGTTGGGATGGTAGCTTGTTACCGAATGGTGAATCATATCGAAGCTAGGTTATTCAGTTTAACTTCATACACAAAAAGCTCACTCCGAGGCTTAAATGCAGGGGCGAAAGCCCTAAAATCTCTAAATAATGGGTAAGATTCTACGAATCTGGATTTTAACTCAAAGATATTGCATTTTTGGTTTTGTCTTTTTGCTTTGGTTTGTTCCATGATTTTTTTTTTTTTTTTTTTGCAATCAGTCCGAATTTCAAATCATTACCTTAATTTCGCACCGTGTCTCCATCAAGAGCCGCCTCAATTAAAGCACAATATTGCATTTTATTCCCATTTTTTTTTCTTCAGCTCTCTTTTTTTCGCGTATAAACTGAAAGCTTTCAATATATTATAATGTTGCATGTTCCGCGTGCATTCTAATTTACGATGATAACCTCCCCGATATGCTGTTATCGTTTGACTAGTTGCGTACAACGTGGTCGGAAACGTGCTAGGTATAGAAAGAGGTGTGGAAAACTGTTAACCTAAGAACAACTCTTTAGTTTGAATTAAATTAGGTAACATGTAGAAAATACCTACCATAAGAGGTTTGACAGAGGGAACTGTAACTGCTATGGTCTTATCGTCCCGAAATCGAAGAGAGAAGGAAGACAGGATAATCTTATTAATAAGATAATACTCGTATATGTGTGGCTGAGGGTATTTCCGTCCGTAAGCCATTGTCAATAGTCCAGAGTAGTCCAGACTCCAGAGCCGACCTTGTCGTGTAGTGATTAGCGCGGTTTGTTTCAAATCTAAAGCCTGGTGGTTTGAGTCCAAGTCATGGCAATAAATTTAACGAAATGTACCTACATCAGGTGGGAAATGACGTAGAAAGCATTCACGTCTGTATAGGTTTTTGTGTGCATTCACCCAGTCGAGTTAGCTTGGAGGGTACCCTGTAACCGCTAGATTGCGGGTTCGATTCCTGCCTAGGGCGACTGAAATCAACATTGGTTCAAAGTTACCATAGGTGCGTAATATCGAGATAACCGTAATCTTTAGGGCTGTTTGTCCCTACAGTTTAGTCTCAGAGTAGGCTTTTTGTGCCACCATACCTACCTATTGAGAAAATGGAAACGATAAAGGTAAGATCATTTTTTTAAATACAAGTTTTATTTTCACTACAAGAACAACCGTTTGTTTTAATTCTCCTTAAAAATAAGATCTTGTAAAAGCTCAATGGAGCCAACAATTAGAAACAGTAGCTAAATGCAACACAAATTTGCGATTACAAAAGAAAACGATGGTGGAACTTGAAGAAACTCCTCGAAACAGTCTACAAAAATAATGTAAAAGAAAGTAAAAAAATAAAACAGAGACACATAAAATAGAATAAAATCTGCTAATACCAAAAATAATAATAATAATATAAATAATCATCTAAGGAACTTACAATGGCATCGAGCTTAAATTTAATCAGCTAAAAGTTCTAACTCAAACTCACTAAAGAACAAAGGTAAACCTAAAAAGAACTGACCCTTATTCAAATAGTTGGCAAAAATCACACAAAACAAGTTTAAACTCCGTTTAAGTTAACCTTTGGAATTAAACAATCTGATTGCTTAATCCGAGAATTAAACTTACTTTGTGGACTTCGCCATCAGGAAGGAAAAGACACAAGAACATTTAGAAACATTAGAGACACAAAATTGAAAATTCTAAAATCTCAGAGGTAACTTTTCGAGATTCCTTCGAAACCCTACATCTGGTCCTAGTAAGGTCGTTGCTTCTACTAGCCAGAAAACTTCTCCCCCTAACAAAGGTAAGGTTGGTCAAACATTCATGGTAAAACATTCGGATTCGTCTTCTTGTCAATTTTGTAAAATGACACCTGCTCATCCTCTATTTAGTTGTAGACATTTCTTAGATAAAAGCCCTGAAGAGCGTTATCATTTCGTACGCGACAAGGGTTTCTGCATCAATTGTCTGCATTCTCAGCACAAGGTAAAGAATTGTAAGTCCAAATATAATTGCAAGAAATGCAATCAGCGTCATAGCACTTTATTACATTTCCATCAAGTAGCCAACACAAACACACAGGTACCTCCTCCTGAACCCGTTCCTGTTGTGTCAACTCCTCATCATAGTAGTCAGGAAAAATCATTTTGTGCATTACAATCATTGAACACTAATAGTAGTAATAGTCATTCATCTCAAATAGTTTTGTTACCTACAGCTCAAGTTTACATTTTGAATAGTAGTGGCGTCGCGCATTCAGCTCGTGTTATTCTTGATAGCGCTAGTTCTTGTAACTTGATCACTTCTTCTTGTTGTAGGAAACTTGGTCTTCCCTTGCACAAGGTATTCGCCTCAGTCAAAGGCATTGGAGATTCTAGCAGCCATGTAAAGGGTCAGACTAGTTTCACATTCACATCTAGATTCGACACGTCCATCAAGTACCAGGCAAACGCTTTAGTTGTAGACATGATAACAGGTACTCTTCCTTCGACTTGTGTTCCTGTAGAAAGTTTACATCATCTCCGCCATCTTCCCTGGGCAGATCCAGAGTTTCATAATAATAATAATAATAATAATAATAGACTCTTGAGTGGAAGGTAACCACTAGGCGAGGTTAACGCCGGAGGCGTTTTCTACCACCTAACCCTTAGAGCTCCATTATTATGTGGTCAAAATCTCAAATAAATGAGGATAAAATTCCATGCCTCGGCTGGGATCGAACCCACGCCCTCCTGTTTACCAGGCGAGCGTCTTGACCACTACACCACCGAGGCAGGTGCTAAGTTGACATGAGAGAGGCAAAGGCTTAAGAGCTAAGAGCCTTCAAGCGAACTAGAAGCAACCTCACACAAAAAGTCCAAAGTGGCTGTGTAAGGCAACCTTAATCTTGAGAGGCTTCCTTGGAGGAGCTGGAAAAAGGGAAGATTCCTTCCCATTTCCCTCCCTCGGGAGCTTTTAGTAGCAATTCCAGTAATCAGAAGGAACGTTGCCAGCCCAAATTAGCTTGAAGGGAAATATTAATGGCATGTACTGTGATGGGACTTGGTAGACCTGTGCATGAGCGCTACACGCCCTACACTTGAATTTAGACCGCGCTACGGCACTGCTGTAACTGCTAAGATCTTATCGTCCTGGAAGCGAAGAGAGAAGGAATGACAGGATAGGAGAAAGTCAGCCGTTCCGAGTACGAACCTTATCTGTTTATGATAAAGTTCTCCCCGAACGGAAATCGAACCCGCAACCAAGCGCTGACAAGGCAGACGGGCTACCCTCCAAGCTAACTAGGCCGGCAGACGAAACTTTAGAGGAGCTTTTAGCTGGAGGGAAAAAGCACCGCGTGTTGCATACACTATGAAAGAAGAAGGGGAGAGAAACGTACTGCACGTTGCATAAATTGTGAAAACAAAGAGTACTCCATATTGCATAAATGAAAGTACATAGGTAAATACATAGCTGCCGGGTTTCAATGTATGCTGTGTTAAAACAATGGGGGTTTTGATTAACATGAAAGTCTCTTGAGATAGGTAAGAAGAAGAAGAAGGAGGAGGTGAAGAAGAAGGAAGAGGAGACGAAGAAGAAGAAGAAGAAAAGAAGAAGGAGGAAGGGGAGAAGAAGAAGAAGGAAGAGGAGACGAAGAAGAAGGAAGAGGAGACGAAGAAGAAGGAAGAGGAGACGAAGAAGAAGAAAAGAAGAAGGAGGAAGGGGAGAAGAAGAAAAAGGAGGAGAAGAAGAAGAAGGAAGAGGGGGAGAAGAAGTAGAAGGAGGAGGAGGAGAAGGAGAAGAAGGAGGAAGAGGAGAAAAGAAGAAGAAGGAGGAGAAGAAGAAGGAAGAGGAGAAGAAGAAGAAGGAGGAGGAGGAGGAGGAAAAGAAAGAGAAGTAGGTACGGCATATTGTATACATCACTGCGCCGGCAGGGGGGAGAGAGGAAGAGTACTGCAGGTTGCATACATGCTTATGAAGGCTGAGTTATTACGGAGGCTGAGTTCAGACAATAGGGGTTTTGATTAACTCGAGCGTTTGAGACGAATAAAACGCGGGAGGGGGAACGGAAGGGGGAAGGGCCCAAATAGAGAGACAGAATTGGGGAGGGAGAGAATGGAAGGGAAGATAGAAGAATAAAAGAAGTCTGGAGAAAATTACAGAAGGAAAGAAGGGAAGGAATAAGAGAGAGAGAGGGAGCAGGGAGAGAGAGAGAGAGAGAGAGAGAGAAGGGAAGGGAAGGATGGAGGAATAGACAAAGAGACCAGGGGAAAATGGAGAAAATTACAGAAGGAGACAAAGAAAGAAGATTGACATCCTCATTTAGAATTTGCGATTACAAAAGAAAACGATGGTGGAACTTGAAGAAACTCCTCGAAACAGTCTACAAAAATAATGTAAAAGAAAGTAAAAAATAAAACAGAGACACATAAAATAGAATAAAATCTGCTAATACCAAAAAACAATAATAATAATATAAATAATCATCTAAGGAACTTACAATGGCATCGAGCTTAAATTTAATCACCTAAAAGTTCTAAAACTCACTAAAGAACAAAGGTAAACCTAAAAAGAACTGACTCTTATTCAAATAGTTGGCAAAAATCACACAAATCAAGTTTAAACGCCGTTTAAGTTAACCTTTGGAATTAAACAATCTGATTGCTTAATCCGAGGATTAAACTTGTGGACTTGGCCATTAGGAAGGAAAAGACACAAGAACATTTAGAAACATTAGAAACACAAAATTGAAAATTCTAAAATCTCAGAGGTAACTTTTCGAGATTCCTTCGAAACTTTTTTTAGAGTAAGCAATGATGAGTTCAACCCTGTCGACAGTGGATCATGATTTTGATCGTATCGTCTGCCTTCTTACTCGCAGTTTTGAACGCTTCTACTGCTTCCTCTAGTTTGAAGTTGTGGGTGATGAGTTTCCTGACCCCTTCGAAACTTTTTTAGAGTAAGCAATGATGAGTTCAACCCTGTCGACAGTGGATCATGATTTTGATCGTATCGTCCGCCTTCTTACTCGCAGTTTTGAACGCTTCTACTGCTTCCTCTAATTTGAAGTTGTGGGTGATGAGTTTCCTGACTGGACACTTTCCGGAGGCCACCATTTCTAGAGCGTCGGGGTAGCTGAAATATTGGGAATAAAATTTGTTAAAATAGAAAGAAAGATCTCAAACGGACATTGTTCCCTAACGGTGACTCATCGATTACCGATTCTGATGTCAAAGTTTTAAAGGTTTTGAATTATTGAGAATACCTGGGAAGATTGCTTTGGGGACACGGTTGGCCCAATGGTAACGCGCTTGCTTGCCATGCAGAAAGTCCCGGGTTCGATGCCCACCATCGACAAAAAATTATACTCTTTTTTTCGATTGCAAATAGGTATTTCAACAGGTTACTTTCTGGTGTTCTCGTGTTGACCCAGCACCTAAATGGGAATTGTATATCATCTCACCCATCTGATGAGAGGCATACTACGGGATAACCATGCTACTACACAGACCACATGCGTCTAATGTAGCCGGTATTTCACGGAGGTGCAACACTCGTTTCTTTTTTCAATCTCCTGATGGCCAAGATGGTTTTCTAGTTTTCTATGAACCTAGCTAAGTTACTTAAGTTAGGTAACTATTTCTACTTACTCATTGACGTATCGGAAACAGCTCAGGATGTCGATTTCTTTGGCGCATGCGTTGACTAGCGGTACTGACACCATCTGGGGACCCATTCCCACCAACATCAGCTTACCCCCCATCTTGGTGACGTTGATACCTAAGGTGAGACAATTCTCGGTTCCTGTTGGACAGAGAGAGAATCGTTTTATTAATTAAAATAACCGAGTGGATCAAGGTACAACATCATGTCTTCTGATGAAGTGTTTCGCACATAGGAGCGTTCACCCCTTCATTTAGTTCAATTACAGTTGGTCTGAAATACCGAGGCTAATTCAAGGAGCGTAGATGCTTTTTTTAAGAGGTTTGATGGAGGGACCTGTAACTCAGTGGCGTAGCGTGTATGTATGGCGTGTATGGCGGCCATACAACTCAAAAGTTCACTCTAGTGCCCATAAATATTAATGGCATGTACTGTGATGGGACTTGGTAGACCTGTGCATGAGCGCTACACGCCCTACACTTGAACTTAGACCGCGCTACGCCACTGCTGTAACTGCTAAGATCTTATTGTCCTGGAAGCGAAGAGAAAACGAGGACCTAATAGGAGAAAGCCAGCCGTTCCGAGAACGAACCTTATCTGTTTAGGATAAAGATCTCCCCGAACGGAAATCGAACCCGCAACCAAGCGCTGACAAGGCAGACGGGCTACCCTCCAAGCTTACAAGGCCGGCAGACGAAACTTTAGAGGAGCTTTTAGCTGGAGGGAAAAAGCACTGCGTGTTGCATACACTATGAAATCCAAAGCGCTGACAAGGCAGACGGGCTACCCTCCAAGCTAACTAGGCCGGCAGACGAAACTTTAGAGGAGCTTTTAGCTGGAGGGAAAAAGTACCACGTGTTGCATACACTATGTAAGCAGAAGGGGAGAGAAAATCTTCTTTGTGTTTTCCTAGAAGTACTTTTGATATCAAAAATTGGCTTAAAGAATTGTCCTTGTAAAGCGGTTATTCTTCAAATTGATCGTCCACCCTGTATAGTCGTCCACCCTGTATAGTCTCTGTTTAAAGTTCTACTCTCTGTGTTCAATTCGCTTTTTTGTGCCAAATTTTTTAAATCAAAGTTCTATTCGAAAACCTTTTTAAGGCCTGCTTTTTTCGTCCTATTTTTTCGGCCTGCGCAAAATTTCGTAAGTTTCTGTTCCGTATTTTTTGTGTAATTTTCTGATGAAATTCCGTCACTCCCTGTGAAATCTCAAATTTGACAAGACCTTCGTTCTGAAGCCAGCTATTCTATTTTATACTACGAGTAAGTGTATCTCAATCACCTCAGTACCTACCTACCTACTAGTCACTCTAATAGAGGCTACCTACACGTGTCCATCTAACTTCGGGTACTATTACCTGTGATAGTATATCTGTGTACCTATCTATGTAGCTGTATTATTGAGACAACTGAAGCTCGGTACCTGAGTTTTGTGTAGCCCTGCAATTAAACCAAGGGATAAGTGGCTAAGGTCCGTAATCAAAACATACCATACCGGATGGTCTCATTCTACTAAATTACCGACATCTATATAACCCCTGGTAATTTTTGTAATCTATGCAACGTGTCTTACAAAAATGACACCTAATGTTAAAATGTCTTATAAAAAGACTAGAGTTGGGGGGAGGGATTATTTGGAGTATGACGGCTACAAATATAGAGTAAATTACTCAAACCCTCTAAATATAACGGGTAAACTGTGGAGCTGCACCGTCTCGAAATGTAGAGGTACGCTGAGGACTGAAATGTCATTCGGTGATATGAAGCTATCCCCAAGGGAGAAACATAATCATGAGGGGATTAAATAAAAAAGGTTTTTTTGGGTGGGTACATTTTTTTTTTTTTTTTTTTTTTTTCGAGGTTTGATAGAGGGAGCTGAAAACTGCTAAGGTCTTATCGTCATGAAAGCGAAGAGAGAAGGAAAATAGGATAGGAGGAAGCCAGCCTTTCTGAGAACGAATCTCATCCGCCCCGGGCGGGAATCGAACCCCCAAACTTTTATCATACTTAGTGTATTATAACTCGCTATGGTTGCTTCCACATTACATATCTGCATAAATCAGACACTCCACACTTCCATAAGCACTGACACTAAGTCAGACAGATTTCGCTGGATTTTTTTTTGCATTGGAAACGATACGAAGTTGATGTATTGAGATCCCGCCTACCACATTTCCCACCTACAAGCTGATTATTCAAAGTGTATTATTGTTATTCAAATGATAAAAGGCTCTTCGAAATGTGAAAAATTGGCTGACAGCCTTGGTGGGGATTGAAAGGAAGGGTGGCAAATATGAGTCAATAGATTTTTCTTTCCACACACATGAGGGTGTTTTCAGTATGTACGGTCCTCCGAAGTTCAATTTCCACATTTCTACAAAAAAAAAAAAAAAAAAAAGAGAGCAGGACTAAGTTAAATTTCCACATTTCTAAAAAAAAAAAAAAAAAAAAAAAGAGAGCAGGACTTTCTAGGCTCTTCTAAAAATCAGCTGAAACTGATGGATTTAATGAAAAGTTGCTTTTCTGGGACAAGCTGCAGATCAGAAATCCATTCTATTTAGGACACTTAAGTAGAGGTGCCTTATTTTTTCATCTTTCAGAGTTCTCTTCCTCTCTCTATCTATATCCCTCCTCTCTCTCTCTTTTTTTCTCTCTCTCTCTCTCGTTCTGGAAACGACTTTCAAGACCTTTTAAACTTGTCAAAGGAGATCTTAACAAAGAAAGGCAAGAAGAATTGCCGTTTTCTTATACTTAAATGCTTAATGCTCGATTACTGAGCTCAGTAGATCCTCTAATGACAATGATAATAATAGCCTCTCATTTATTTCATTGATTATTTATATTTTCATCATGAATTGGTGATGGCGGTGGGTGCTTTGGAGAAGGAAAGCAACAAAGAAAATGGAATGAAGTCACTTAAGGGGAATAATAGAGACACAAAAAAATGAGAATAGAATACAAACCGAGGAGGAGAGAAAAAAAATGCTATAATATCGGATTAAGATGAAAAAAATAAAATAAAAAGTATTGTTCCAAAAGAAGAAATGAAGAAGACGGCAAAGAAATGAATGACATCCATTTATCTAGATTTCAAAACAAGAAAAGAAAATACCAAAAATATTTTTTCACGATTTCTCTCTTTCCCCTTGGCACATTTTTTTTTTAGACCAACATTTGACGTAGAGAGTGAATTACTTCTAGAATCTAAAGTTTCCTAGCAAAATCTAAAATAAAAATAAAACATAATAATAATTGTGAAAAGTTCAAAAAGAGTTCCTGGATTCCTGGATATTCGAGGGTTCCTGGATGCAGAAAGTGAACTTTGTACATTGAATAATCTGTTTATTTTAGGTACATATATTCTAAATTTCAATTCGACACCTTTTAATTTCCTGTGGGAATTCTGACATTTCCACCTTTAAACACCAATAGACAAACAACAAAATAGCAATACAAAATATGATTGGAAGTTTTGGCATCTCCACTAATACAACTATGAATAGCATTCGAATATGATTGGGAGTTTTGGCATCTCCACTAATACAACAACTATGAATAGATTGAATAGCATTAGAATATGATTGGGAGTTTTGACATCTCCACTAATAAACACCTATGAAATAGCAAAACGACAGTAATACAATATTATGATTGGGAGTTTTGGCATCTCCACTAATAGTAAATTTCCTTATTTCAGTAAGTTTTGTTTTGAATATAATATACCTATTATATTTATTATTTTCAAATGTAATTTCAATGTACTCTTCCACCTATCTCTGACGGTTTGCTCTTACCACCTACAGTACTTTTACCTACTGTAATAGTGATAAAGTTGAGGGCCCGTCGCACATTGGAAACGTAGTCACGTGACTTTTAATAGTGCGTAGTCGCCTGAAAAACCAAAACCAGAAAAACCAAAATGGTAGACTGTGTCCTAAGTGCTTAAGTGTGTGTCCACAACTAGAAACATAGACCCTGGACTATCGACCCTATTCTAGACCCTGGACTATCGATCCTCACACCATTGTGTCCATAACCGAGGTCTCCAACGGTTTGTAAGATTTTGATCTATCAGAAAAGTTCAACATCAGTTGCGTTGAGGACCTTTAAATAGGTACTCGTAAAGAAATATTACGAGTACCTATCTGTAACTCGATACATATCTCGAGAACGGTATAATATTCGATTTGGATGACATTTTGGATTATACACCTAAAGTACATTTCGTTCGTTATATTCTGAGTTTCGTCCAATAATTCAGTGACAATAAAGGTAGAAACACACTACCATCACGTCACGTGAATAAAATTCGTTCTCGGAACGGCTCTCCGTTCTCGGAACGGGTCTCCATTATCGGAACGATAAAACCTTAGCAGTTACAGATCCCCAATTCATTTAATGGGTAGGCTATCAAAGGATTCAAAGGCTCACCTATTTAATAAACTATATTCCTCGTCCAATAATTCAGTGACAATAAAGGTAGAAACACACTACCATCACGTCACGTGAATAAAATTCGTTCTCGGAACGGCTCTTCGTTTTCGGGACGATAAAACCTTAGCAGTTGCAGATCCCCAATTCATTAAATAGGTAGGCTATCAAAGGGTTCAAAGGCTCACCTATTTAACAAACTATATTCGCAAGGACAGAGGAATTTAACCCATTAGCAGTACAAACTACAAAATGTTTTTATCGTCCAATAATTCAGTGACAATAAAGGTAGAAACACACTACCATCACGTCACGTGAATAAAATTCGTTCTCGGAACGGCTCTTCGTTATCAGAACGATAAAATCTTAGCAGTTACAGATCCCCAATTCATTTAATAGGTAGGCTATCAAAGGTTTCAAAGGCTCACCTATTTAACAAACTATATTCGCAAGGAGAGAGGAATTTAATCCATTTAGCAGTAAAAAAATGTTTTTAGTAGGTACAATAGAAATGGCTACAAAAGTATTGAATTAAAATCAGGTAACCAAGTTTGTGACAACCATTCTTCATCTCCTAACGAGGGAAATACACAGGGAACAAGATTGTCAACATTTCACCATTAGAGATCTTTCTGTAAATATGTCCAAAGCTCAAAGTCCATTGGTCGGCCATAATATACACGTAAAAACTGCTTTATCTCAACCACAGGCCGCTCATAACTCATAAGCACGAAAATAAAATAATATTTCAAATTTATTACAGAAGAAAAGAAGAAAATAAATAAAAATTATTTGAAATGTTAATGAAGAAATAAATAAAGATTAATTGAAAAGATTAAGAAAAAAGCACATGAAAATTAATATTTAAGATGAAAATAAATAAAAAAATAAAGGATTTTTAAGTGTACAAATATTATAATTCATAAATTATATAATTATTATAATCGCATGTACTGTGTGGATCAAACAAGGGTTCTAAAATCGAAAATTATTTATTAGAAAAGTTAATCTTCTTCTTTTACTGCACGTTTTCCCAATCTTATTTGGGGTCGGCGTCTCCCTCTCTTTCTCTTCCCCTGTATTGCTAATTTCTCTACTTTTGTCTCATAACTATCGTCTTTCCTCTTCACATGTCCAAACCCCCTCTTGTATTTTCTTCCCTAAAAGAATTATTTATTAGAAAAGTTAATCTTCTTCTTTTACTGCACGTTTTCCCAATCTTATTTGGGGTCGGCGTCTCCCTCTCTTTCTCTTCCACTGTATTGCTAATTTCTCTACTTTTGTCTCATAACTATCGTCTTTCCTCTTCATATGTCCAAACCCCCTCTTGTATTTTCTTCCCTAAAAGAAAAAGTTCTCTTCCCCAAATTCGCCTACTATCGGAG
Source organism: Diaphorina citri (assembly GCF_000475195.1). Taxonomy (NCBI): domain Eukaryota; kingdom Metazoa; phylum Arthropoda; class Insecta; order Hemiptera; family Psyllidae; genus Diaphorina; species Diaphorina citri. The sequence goes on along the minus strand of NW_007377925.1, from coordinate 62,387 downwards.
TCACCCCGTATTCAACTTACCGATATACACCCGACCAATAAAAAACCAACAAAAATCACCAAGATCATAAATACAAAGAACATCTCTGGGACATTATTTTTTAGTTTCAATGATTTTTATCGCCCGTGACAAACAAACACTCCGGGACAAGAAATTGCACCCTGCGGTGACCTATCTGGTCACAATTTGTTGTGTATTTATTGACTGCCACGACGGGACCTTTCGGTCCCAATCTGATTTTGCTAGTCCAATATAGTCTTTTATTTTGTAAAAAAAAAGATGTTTTTTCTGAAGAGATTTGACAGGGAAATGTAACTGCTATGGTCTTATCGTCCCAAAAGCGGAGATGGAAGGCAGGATAGGAGAAAACCAGCCGTTCCGAAAATGAACCAAATTTTCAAAAATGTTGAGGATAGACTGAAAGAAATCGGCTGGACTGAAAGGGGTTTCAGGTTTTGAAAGACACGAAGATCGAAAAGGATAGACTGGAAGAAATCGGCTGGACTGAAAGGGGTTTCAGGTTTTGAAAGACCCGAAGATCGAAAGGATTTTTTTTTTTTTTTTATTACCTTCTTGGTCCATATAGTACCAACCTACGAGAAGAGTGATGTTTTCAGCCCAATTTTTGTTATTTATTATTTGAAGGAAAAGTAGATTTTCTTAAAGAGAAAAAGAAAAGACGGTCAACTTGTGACGAGAAGAAAGATGGAAGAATCGCAAGTGAGCAGGAGGAGGAAGAGGAGAAGGAGGAGGAGGAGGTAAAAAAGAAGAAGAAGAAAGAAGAGAAAGAAGTGGAGAACAAGTAGAAGGAGGAGAAGAAGGAAGAGGAGGAGGAGAAAAAGGAAGAGGAGGAGGAGGTAAAAAAGAAGAAGAAGAAGAAGAAGAAGAAAGAAGTGGAGAACAAGTAGAAGGAGGAGGAGAAGGAAGAGGAGGAGGAAAATAAAGAGGAGAAAGAGAAAGAAAAGTAGGAGGATTAGGAGAAGGAGGAGGAAAAATAGATGAAGAGAGCTGGAGGAAGAGGAGAAAGAAAAGAAGGAGGAGAAGGAGAAGAAGAAATTGAGAAGAAATACGATAGTAAGAAGGAGGAGAAGGACAAAGAAGAATAGGAGGAGGAGGAGGAAGAGGAGGAGAAGGAAAGAGTTTACTTCTTGCCTCTTGATTTATGCCCTATATGTAATCATTATTCAGGGCCTCAACTTTGGAAACTTCCGCATCAGATCTGTTGCTAAAAGTTGTACACATGAATATTACATATATCCCTATTTTTCCACCCTATACGAACTATACATACTCCGTATATATTCCCTATACTTCCACCCTGTAGGTACTTCCATGCAACTTGAATAATAGAAGGCTTTCCTATTTCCTATACAAGTAGGTAGGTAATGTAGTCATACACCTATAACCTATGATTGAACGAACGAAGTGAGTTTCAAACTTTCAAATGGTCTTTTCGTCTGTCTGTTTGTTTCAGCAGTGCCGTTTTTAAACTGGCGCTTTTCAAAAGGAATGCGGAATGCCTTCGCATAACTCTCGAACGATTTGTCCGATATTTCGAGGAGCTACTAAACGAAAATAACGGGATGACAAACAAACACTCCGGGACAAGAAATTGCACCCTGCGGTGACCTATCTGGTCACAATTTGTTGTGTATTTATTGACTGCCACGACAGGGCCTTTCGGTCCCAATCTGATTTTGCTAGTCCAATAAAGTTTTTTTTTTTTCAATGTTTTTTCTGAAGAAATTTGACAGAGGGAACTGTAACTGCTAAGGTCTTATCATCCCGAAAGCGGAGAGGGAAGGCAGGATAGGAGAAAACCAGCCTTATCTTCTTAGGATGAAATCCACCCCGGGCGGTAATCGATCAAATTTTCAAACAATGTTGAGGATAGACTGAAAGAAATCGGCTGGACTGAAAGGGATTTCAGGTTTGAAAGACAGGAAGATCGAAAGGATTTTTTTTTTACCTTCTTGGTCCATATAGTACCAACCTACGAGAAAAGTGATGTTTTCAGCCCAATTTTTGTTATTTATTACTTGAAGGAAGAGTAGATTTTCTTAAAGAGAAAAAGAAAAGACAGTCAACTTGTGAGGAGGAGGAGGAGGAGGTAAAAAAGAAGAAGAAGAAGAATGAAGTGGAGAACAAGTAGAAGAAGGAAGAGGAGGAGGAGGAGGTAAAAAAGAAGAAGAAAGAAGTGGTGAACAAGTAGAAGGAGGAGAAGAAGGAAGAGGAGGAGGAGAAAGAGAAAGAAAAGTAGGAGGATTAGGAGAAGCTCAGAAGGAGGAGGAAAAATAGATGAAGAGAGCTGGAGTAAGAGAAGAAGAAGAAGAAAAGGAGAAGAAATACGATAGTAAGAAGGAGGAGAAGGACAAAGAAGAATAGGAGGAGGAGGAAGAGGAAGAGAAGGAAAGAGGAAAGTTTACTTCTTGCCTCTTGATTTATGCCCTATTTGCCCTATATGTAATCATTATTCAGGGCCTCAACAGATCTGATGTGGAAACTTCCACATCAGATCTGTTGCTAAAAGTTGTACACATGAATATTACATAATTATATCCCTATTTTTCCACCCTATACAAACTACACATACTCCGTATATTCCCTATACTTCCACCCTGTAGGTACTTCCATGCAACTTGAAGAATCTCTTTAGGCTTTCCTATTTCCTATACAAGTAGGTAAGGTAATGTAGTTATACACCTATAACCTATGATTGAACGAACGAAGTGAATTTCAAACTGTCAAATAGTCTTTTAGTTTGTCTGTTTGTTTCAGCAGTGCCCTTTTTGGTGTGGCGCTTTTCAAAAGAAATGCGGAATGCCTTCGCATAACTCTCGAACGATTTGTCCGACATTTCGAGGAGCTACTAAACGAAAAGAACCAGAGGGAAATATTTGAGAACGCTGAAGAGAACCAGGGGGTTGTAAAAGATAGATACCACTTTAGGGGCCCGTACGAAAAGAATTTCGGAGTGATTTCCTTAGTTCGTTGAACCAACAGACACTTAGAGTTGTTAACTAGAGTGTGAGATTTTACCACAATCCCCACGTACAAAACTTTTAAAATCTCGATGCTCGCCCATCTTCTCCAAACTCAGAACACCTGATCAACCTCTCCAGCTAATCAAACGTCTAAATCTCAAAAGCCCTTCCCAGTTTTTCGTCCTACAGTCAAACTTGTCGCAGGAAATCTCTCGCTTGAAATCAAGATGCAATCGAAGCAAAAAACACACATAAACTAGGAATTCTGGTTGTTTTACAATATGTAAATTTATTGCACCTTTTGTTTTTGTTTGCCACCTTGACTTGCATGTTATGCTACTTGTGCCATCTTTGATTTGAATTCGCTGGGCTCCTCACATCACTTGCTCAGAGATTTCTAGATCGTTAATAAGTTATTGGGTGGAAGAGTTGTGGTTGGGTGGAAGAGCTCCTCTAGGAGAACCCTGCCACTTAAAAGAAAGCCGTTAAAAAAAAAAGCTGCCACCTTGACTTGCATGTTATGCTACTTGTGCCATCTTTGATTTGAATTCGCTGGGCTCCTCACATCACTTGCTCAGAGATTTCTACATCGTCAGTAAGTTATAGCTTTTTTAAGAGGTTTGACAGAGGGAACTGTAACTGCTAAGGTCTTATCGTCCCGAAATCGAACAGGGAAGAAAGACAGGATAGGAGAAAGCCAGCCGTTCCGAGAACGAACCTTATCCGTTCAGTATAAAATCCGTTCCGGGTGGCAATCGAACCCGCGGCCTACCGATTACAAGGCAGACAAGCAACGAAGCTAACTAGACTGGCTAAGTTAGTACCTATTTAGTTTGGTGTTTATTGAAAAAATAGTCAAGTTCTCGGAACGGCTGGCCTTCTCCAATCCTGTCCTCCTTTTCTCCTCGATTCTCCACTCACGATCAGGTCGTCTGATAGACTTAGGTCCCAAGATTTTCCGCCACACACGTTAAAACGGTCTGACAGACCCAGGTCTGTGACCGTATCAGTCTGAACGCGAGTGGCGAGCATTAATTGATCCAAAAAGATGAGAAAACTCTCTTGGAATCTGAGGAACCAAAGTATCTAGTACCTACGGACAGATAGTTTTTTCTCTACATTTTATTCCTACATTTTTTTTCCTTTAAGATAAAAAACCCGAGGTGGGTCTGCTCAGACTTAGAAGTGGGTTGGTCCCATTCATTTCACATTGATGGTCACGACTTACGATTCTGCGTTTGATCTTGCATCTTGCTGGTGGTTCTAAGTTTTTGACTTGAAGGGCAGCTCGCTTTGATTTGAAATCGAATTCCCACGTCAAAATCATTTGATCGCTCAAGATTCTTGGAATCAAATCGTTTTTATTATTATTATTATTATTATTATTTTTTCTTTTTTTTTAGTAGGCGGCGGTTTGATAGAGGGAACTGTAACAATGGAGATCTTTTCGTCCCGAAAATGAAGAAAGGAGGACAGGTTAGGAGGAAACCACCCATCATTCCCATAATGAACCTTATTATCTATTTAGGCTAAAGTTCGCCCCGGGTGGTGCTTTGGAGAAAAAAAAGCAACAAAGAAAATGGAATGAAGTCACTTAAGGGGAATAATAGAGACACAAAAAAATGAGAATAGAATAAAAACCGGGGAAGAGAGAGAAAAAAATGCTATAATATCGGATTAAGATAGAAAGATTTATTATTTTTTTTTTTTTTTTTTTAGTAGGCGGCGGTTTGATAGAGGGAACTGTAACAATGTGGAGATCTTTTCGTCCCGAAAATGAAGAAAGGAGGACAGGTTAGGAGGAAACCACCCATTCCCATAATGAACCTTATTATCTGTTTAAGCTAAAGTTCGCCCCGGGTAGGAATCGAACCGAAGACCTAGTCTTACAAAGCAGGCATTCTACTTTCTAAGCTAACTTAGGTTGGCAATGACCATTTTTTATATTGTATAAAACTATAGTAATGATTTTACAAGATAAAATTAAAAAATTCAAACGAAAAAGGAAAAATAAATATTTAAAAAAAAATATAATATATTCACGAACAAATATTATTAATTCTGGGAAAGTGATGGAAATATTCAAACTCTGAGTCCTAATTATCGTTGAATTATTCAAACGATTTAATTATTTGAACAAGAAATTACTTCGCAAATGAAGCAACGGCGGGACTGGAGCGTCTAATTTGGGTGACGGGCAAGAGCGAAGAAGAAAATAAATAACGAAATCGTGAAAAATCAACACGAGGATTATCAATAAGTCTCTTAGGAAATGTATTTGATGGAGATAATAATGAATAAATTACTTATTATAGTAATAATATTATTATAATTATTATCTATTATTCAACGAATGAAGTATTGAAGTATATAATATTACCTCGGCTCTCTCTCTCTCTCTCTCTCTCTTTCTCTCTTTCTCTCTCTCTCTCTCTCTCTCTCTCTCTCTCTCTCTCTCTCTCTCTCTCTCTCTCTCTCTCTCTCTCGCTCTTTATCATCTAATGTCATCAAGGAGGAAAGAACAAGAACGAAATCGGACGAAGGAATCAAAACATGAAAAGAAGATAAAGACAGAAAACAATTTTAATAGGGAATAAATTTCAAGATGGCCAGAATAAATCAAAAGTTTTTTTTTTTTCATACGTGACTCTTTTTTATTAAATTAAATAATATTTTAATAATTTTATATACAGGGTGAACGTGTAAAAAAAAACACCGAAAAAAAAAAAAGGATGAACGAAAATAGTGATAAAGTTGAGGGCCCGTCGCACATTGGAAACGTAGTCACGTGACTTTTAATAGTGCGTAGTCGCCTGAAAAACCAAAACCTTTGAAAATGGTAGACTGTGTCCTAAGTGCTTAAGTGTGTCCACAACTAGAAGCATAGACCCTGGACTATCGACCCTCACACCATTGTGTCCATAACAGAGGTCTCCAACGGTTTGTAAGATTTTGATCTATCAGAAAAGTTTAACATCAGTTGCGTTGAGGACCTTTAAATACTGGTAAAGAAATATTACGAGTACCTACCTACCTGTAACTCGATACATATCTCGAGAACGGTATAATATTCGATTTGGATGACATTTTGGATTATGCACCTAAAGTACATTTTGTTCGTTATATTTCAAGTTCTACAGGTCAATGGACAACTAGTTAATACAGAGTTGCTCAGGTTAACTCAGGTGTAGCCGGTTACCAAATTTGTCAAAAAGAGTCAGTCAGTGTCACCAAAAATTGAACATCCAAATAACCGCCGTCCATTGAGCCACCCTGTACGATAATGTTCGTACTAGAATCGTATTATGTACGATCACATGAGTCTCAAAGTGTACGAACAATTTGTAGCTTGTTCGGATTTGAATTATGACTTCACCTATCTTCGCTTTGATCTTTACTTGGGAACGATCACATGAGTCTCAAAGTGTACGAACAATTTGTAGCTTGTTCGGATTTGAATTATGACTTCACCTATCTTCGCTTTGATCTTTATTTTGTTTTGTTTTGTTTTATTGTGACTTCATTAAAGTTTCAACACGGCCGCTGCGCTGCGCCTACCGTCTTGCGCCACTTTCATTACAAATCTGGGTGTCTAATATGAATCGTATTAACAATAATTACAAATTTTCATCAGTAAAATGGTCTCTTAAAATTAGATTGATCCTACAAGGGCAAGGAAAACCTCAAAAGGAGTGTGTCTAAAGGCAGATATGCGCTGCGCCTACCGTCTTGCGCCACTTTCATTACAAATCTGGGTGTCTAATATGAATCGTATTAACAATAATTACAAATTTTCATCGGTAAAATGGTCTCTTAAAATTAGATTGATCCTACAAGGGCAAGGAAAACCTCAAAAGGAGTGTATCTAAAGGCAGATAATATGTTCAAATCGAACATTGACCCCACAGCTTTGGATAGGCAGAAGGTTGTGAATGTGGCGGTCTGATGGTCCTGTTGGAGTTATGAAAAGAGTGATGCAAGTTTTAGCTCAACGATTTTTCTTTTAAGTTGTCTGTCTGTTCGTTTAACAATAATTACAAATTTTCATCGGTAAAATGGTCTCTTAAAATTAGATTGATCCTACAAGGGCAAGGAAAACCTCAAAAGGAGTGTGTCTAAAGGCAGATAATATGTTCCAATCGAACATTGACCCCACAGCCTTGGATAGGCAGAAGGTTGTGAATGTGGCGGTCTGATGGTCCTGTTGGAGTTATGAAAAGAGTGATACAAGTTTTAGCTCAACGATTTTTCTTTTAAGTTGTCTGTCTGTTCGTGAATTACTTTGACAAAAATCTCAAGCTTTCAAATGGTTTATAAGATTTTGATTAGCCACCATAGTAAGCTTGGAGGGTAGCGTGCTTGCCTTATAAGCGGTAAGCTGTGGGTTCGCTTCCCGCCCAGGGCGGATTTTATCCTACAAATATAAGGTGCCTTCTCGCGGAACGGCTGGCATTCTCCTATCCTGTCTTTCTTTTCTCTTCGATTTCAGGACGATAAGACCTTAGCAATTACAGTTTCCTCTATCAAACGATCAAATCTCTAAAAATTATGTTATACAATCTTACCAATATGAAGCGCAGCGAACGTGTTAGCGCGCGACAAACTTTGGTGTGACTTTTTTTCGGACAACATCCCGACAACTTTCTGGCTTGTTAAAAAATCTTCTGGAAACGATATACCACGAGATGTTAAAAAATGTTCAAAGTTCTCCAATCAAGATTCATCTTCTCACCTCTGGAATCCAGAATCCAGGGGGGACTCGAATCAATCCCAGGATCTCGACAGTCGACACTAATTTCTCCAGCGCAGGTTAACAATGTCCGTTCCAGTGGCGTGGATCTGTATGGGAGCTAGGGGAAGAGCTACTTCTCTTCCTCTCTATACGGTTTCCTTTAGCCTCCGGGAATCACCACTTATTGGAAAAACTAAGTAAATAAGTAATTGTTCAACCTGGATGCGAAGACCAACAGCAGATCGGCATATTTACTAGTATATCACACATAGTCAGTGGCGTGGATCTGTATGGGAGCTAGGGGAAGAGCTACTTCTCTTCCTCTCTATACGGTTTCCTTTAGCCTCCGGGAATCACCACTCACTGAAAAGACTAAGTAAATAAGTAATTGTTCAATGTTCAACCTGGATGTGAAGACCAACAGCAGATCGGCATATTTACTAGTATATCACACATAGTCGACCGGCCGTTGATCGATGTTGACTGAACCGTCCACACTGCCTCGATAACGTAGTTTCACCTCGTCGGTCGATGGCCGGTCAACTATGTGTGAACACACCCTAATCTCTATCTTCAAAACTCCAACATTTAGAAAGCTGAAATTTGGTAGGAATATTCCCTGCAATATGTTCTGGATTTACGCCACTTGTTCCTCCCTCTCAGGAGAAAATTTCGAAATACGTTTCAGATTTCAGGCACTAATGATAAATTGCCCGAGAAGTTACTTGTTAATATACTAACACTGCCCGAAATGTCCACAAGTTACCAGAATATAATTATAATTCGGTAGATAGGACACTTTTTGATGACGAGATTATAGAATTTTGAGATGATGGAATTTTGATTTGTCAAGCTGTTCACGAGTTTACGTACGTGCGTTGGAATTTCGAGGCACGTGAGGGCGGGTGGATTTTAGGGGCACTTTAGAGCCAGTGGAATTTAGAGGGGCATTTGAGAGTCGGTGGATTTTAGGAGCAAGTGAGAGGTAGTGAATTTTAGGGGCCCCTGAGATAGATAAAGAAAAGAGTGCTGTTTCATCGTCATCAAAACATTTTTCTACTGAAAATCAATGGAACAGTTGTGCTGACTTAGGTGAGGTTTTAAAGTCAAAGAGCTGCCAGCCTAGTTAGCTTAGTTGGTAGTGCGTCTGCCTTGTAAGCGCTAGGCCGCGGGTTCGATTCCCGCCCGGGGCGGATTTTATCCTGATGGGATAATGTTCGTTCTCGGAACGGCTGGCTTTCTCCTATCCTGTCTTCCTTATCTCTTCGCTTTCGGGACGATAAGACCTCGGGAGTTACAGCTCATACCATCAAACCTCTTTTAAAAGAAAAATCTTACCTACACTGAGAAAAAAACTAGGGTGCCGGCAGTCCAATCGGGTGAATCGGCGGGTCGATCAATCACACATAGTCGACATCGATCATCGAGAACCCGCCGTTGATCGATGTCGACTGAACCGTCCACACTGCCTCGATAACATAGTTTCACCTCGTCGATCGACAGCCGGTCGACTATGTGTGAACACACCCTAATCTCTAGCTTCAAAACTCCAACATTTAGAAAGCTGAAATTTGGTAGGAATATTCCCAATATGTTCTGGATTTACGCCACTTGTTCCTCCCTATCAGGAAAAAATTTCGAAATACGTTTCAGATTTCAGGCACTAATGATAAATTGCCCGAGAAGTTACTTGTTAATACTAACACTGCCCGAAATGTCCACAAGTTACCAGAATATAATTATAATTCGGTAGATAGGACACTTTTTGATGACGAGATTATAGAATTTTGAGATGATGGAATTTTGATTTGTCAAGCTGTTCACGAGTTTACGTACGTGCGTTGGAATTTCGAGGCACGTGAGGGCGAGTGGATTTTAAGGGCACTTTAGAGTCAGTGGAATTTAGGGGGGCATTTGAGACCCGGTGGATTTTAGGAGCAAGTGAAAAAAAAGCGATTCAGACATATTCAAACAGACATAGCGATTCAGACATATGGCTAGAAAGCGATTCAGACATATTCAAACAGACATAGCGATTCAGACATATGGCTAGAAAGCGATTCAGACATATTCAAACGATTAGTCATATTTACCGGTAATATCAAGTAGGTCCGGCAAGTCGGGGTAACTTTGTCAGGGAATTGTAACTGTATAAAGGTCTTATCGTCTCGAAAACGAAAAGAGAAGGATCCTGAACAGATAAGGTTTGTTCTCGGAACGGCTGGCTTTCTCCTATCCTGTCTTCCTTATCTCTTCGCTTTCGGGACGATAAGACCCCAGAAGTTACAGCTCATACACTGAGAAAAAAACTAGGGTGCCGGCAGTCCAATCGGGTGACTGGGTTCCGGTTCCGGCACTCTAATATTGAACTCTATATCGGGAAGCTCGACACTATAATATAGCATTCCAACGGGCTAAACAACAGCCTATTTTTTTCTCAGTGTAGGACAAATTTACCCTGGCTTACGGTATACGAAGATTAGTCAGATCCCATCATAACCTATACTTCGGAATGATACATGGGTAATCTTTTTTTTTCCCCAACCATAAGTCGTATTTAACAATGCCATTCAATTCAATTAGAAATTCACATCAGGTTTTTATTTTATCAATAAATTGTTAGATTCTGGCCACATGTACATGATCAAAGCAACCATATTCATGGCGAATTAATGTTTTATCAGACTTTTCAGTATGCGTTTTTCAATCAAAATCACGAAAAAAAACGACAACACTTTTTTGAACTGTTTTGCCGCCTAAAAAAGCGGCCGGCTTTGGGTGACCCTGTCACTCCAAGCGACAAATCTTTATTAAGGAGTGCTGCAGCGCTCCCCACCGCCAAGTCAAAATTAGACAGCCCTTCTAAGAGATATTCGATAATATACAAATGTGATGTAAAGGTTTGTCCATACATAGTCGACGGCCGGTCGATTATGTGTGGACACACCTTAAGAGACTGCTTCTTCTTCTTCTTTTCCCGTGTTCAGACGGGGTCGGCGTCAGCCTCTCATAATCAGCCCTAACTATAGCTAGGGTGACCGATGCGATGTTTTAGGCTGACATTTGGTTTTGGCTACAAAAGTTTTACGAGTGGATGTCCTTCGCACTCAACTCTTGCTATTTCTAATATCTACTTAAAACCCAATATCTACTTTCTAATATCTACTTAGCTACCTACCAACCAACTTACCTACCTACCTACCAACTTTGATGTAGGTATTGTAGGAATAAGTAGGTAACTAACTACATCAAGGCCAGAAGTAATGAAAGTGTCCTCAGATAGGTATATGTAGTCATAATAATAGGTCAAGATACATAAAATAATATTATGCTTATTGTTTTTATTTGGGATTTACCGATGTCACATGTTCATGTTTTATTTAAATAGATAATTTGTTTATTCGTCAAAGCTCTCACGGATTTGAAATAAATTTGATGATTTCGAATTTGATTGACGGATGGCCAATAAAACCATAAAGAATTATAATACCTCCACCAATTCCGAGAACCATTAATTCCTGTTCGTTTTAATTGGTTTGGTATTTTTTTATTGACAAATTAATCTCGTCTAAATTGTGATGGATTCGAATTAAGACATCAAACTATCGAACTTTTTTTAGAGTTTTTTATTGTTGGGTATTTTTTCATTGTAGGCATACCTAGCCAGGTGAATATAAAATCCGAAAGAAGATGGTCAGGCAAAATTCAAGGAGCTTTAGGAGAGGTCGAGGCTTTTCTGTGACCGAGAAATTTCATTGCAAAAGATTCAAGATTCCACACTCGTACTCATTCAACCTAATCTTGGCAGCTTAGTTAGCTTGGATAGTCTCTCAGACCTAGGTTTAAGTTTAGGTCTGAGAGACCGTCTGAATGCCCGCCACTAACGTTCAAACCGTCTGAACTTGAGAGGCAGGCATAACGTGTGTCGCGGAAAAAAATTTATTTTTTTTTTTTTTTTTTTTTTTTTTTTTTTTTATTATTAAATTATTTATTATTTTTATCACAGGGGATAGTAGGAAAATATGAGAGGAAAAAAATGTAAACCAAGCTCAGAAAGTAATTAATTAAAAATAATAATTATGGCTGATATGCTCTCTTTTTTCCTCTTTCCTTTTGTTCAAATTCTTTTTTTTTTCGTATTCACATAATTTCTGAATACATACATTGAAGATAAGCCACATAATACAGCTACATACAAAGAATTGCAGATTTTATAGATTTGAAAAAAAAAGGAAAAAAGAAAAAAAACAAAAAGTTGCCTCATCAAATCCCCCAACCTCCTTCCGATTCAGGCCTGTACTAAACATAATAATGTTATAATGATGCTTAATATCATTTTAAAGAGGCCGATAATGCTCATCGTAAATTATGTTTTCAACATATTGGAAAAATAACACGAAAATGAAGAAAAGAGAAAGAGAGAGAGAGAGAGAGAGAGAGAGAGAGAGAGAGAGGGAGAGCATTTGAAGAACGATATCTGCTTTCTGTTAAAGGAAATAATGATCTCGATGTAAAGATAGGCCGAACAAAGGGGGATACAATAAAAATAAAAACATAAGAAACTAATAGCGAAAATACATTAGGGAAAATTATGAAATATGGTCAAACTATTAGGGTTTTATTAGATAAGGGAAAAGATAATGGGATGGGCAATGGGGCAAAGGAATGAAACAAAACAAATAAAGATAGCGAAAATACATTAGGGAAAATTATGAAATATGGTCAAACTATTAGGGTTTTATTAGATAAGGGAAAAGATAATGGGATGGGCAAAGGGGCAAAGGAATGAAACAAAACAAATAAAAATGGCCTACTGAAAGAGCAAGGTTTGGATGGTTGACCAAAAGTATACAGAGGCCTTGAAAATGTGCTCAATGGTGGATGAAAAAGGATACCAGAATATGTGTTTGGAAGTGGTGTCTAAGAATGATATCAAAGAAATAATCAACAAAGTGTATGAAATTGATGGAGGCTTACTCCAGAATAAAAGAGGCTCAATGGGTAAATCCTAGGGGCTAGATAAAAAGAAGAAGAAGAAGAAGAAGAAGAAGAAGAAGAAGAAGAAGAAGAAGACGACGAAGAAGAAGAAGAATTGAATTGAATTGAATTGAATGTTCTTATATATTTTTTCATAATAAATTTATACAATAAAAATCTCCTAAGCTAAGCCTAACTTCTGCGGAGATATTTCTCTCTTTGTTCTACTTAACTATAATAATGAAAAAGAAGAAGAAGAAGGAAGAGGAGGAGAAAAAGAGTGCGCCAATGCACTTTTTGGGTACTTTTACATCGGAATAGGACTCTACCTCGAAAAAAATTGTCATTTGGTTGTGCCCCATTATTTATCAATAGGGGAAAATGGAAAACAGATCGCTTTTTTTGTTTTACAATATTATTTTATTCACTACCATACCGGGTTTCGCCAGTTACGGCGTCTTCAGTGGTATTCAATTATTTATCCTACAGGGGAGCTTGGGGCTTGGATAGCGCGTCTAACTTGTAAGCGCTAGGTCGCGAGTTCGATTCCCGCCCAGGAAATCGAAGAGATCTAGAAGGTTGCGGTCACCATTAGATGGCTTATTTTTTCCACATACATACTGGGAAAAATTGGAAAATTCCGAAATTCCAAACCGTTCACCTGCCTCGGTGGTGTAGTGGTCAAGGCGCTCGCCTGGTAAACAGGAGGGCGTGGGTTCAATCCCAGCCGAGGTATGGAATTTCATCCTCAATATAATTTGAGAATTTGACCACAATAATAGTAGTAGCCTACTGCTGGAGTAAAGGGACTTTTCAGTCCTATGCGAGCAGTAAATAAGCACTATTATTTTTTCACAAGATATGGCCGTTTTAGTGGGACGCGTTTTTAAAGTTTGTAAGGGCATCTTTTGTAATTCCTAAAAACCTAAATTTGTGAAAAGCCAAAAGAGCGCAAAGCGCGACAATAATACACAAACTCGGCCGCGACGCTCCGGGAGCGCTCAGAGTGTTGTTGCTATAGTTTGGAAATAATATGAAGATGATAGTAAATTGGTTAATTTTATTAAAATTCAAAAATATCAAATTCGGTTTTGTACCTCTCTGTAACCTATTGAATTAAATATACCTATTACGTATCTTTTTACATAGATGAAGGTATACTGTGCTAAAATTATAAAACAGCAAACACATAATGAAAAATCCCTATCTGGAATGTATTAGGTATATTATTTTCTCTTTTTATTATTTTGAACCAAATAATCAAATTACGTTATTGAAAATGGACAAAAAGGTAGGGCCTATAATAATTATCATACAATTTATTAGCATATAAAAGAGAAATAATTTTTCTTTTTAATTGATTTACACCTATGTGTATTCCAAACACAAGAACTTTACAAAACCGCAAATGCCCCTATCATCAAAGTAAATATTTATGGGTAGGGGATATTAAATATATTTTTTACTACGCAAAAAATATTTTTTTTTTTTATTTTATTTTTTCATTTTTTTTCGGAAGCTTTTACAATTTTCCATAGGGGGAAAAACAAAATGTCTAATATGTACCTAATAGTAATAATAGTAATTAAAGACAAAAAAAAAAAAGAAAGATATTATTTAATTATTTATGTGTGTACCTACCTGAGCCGCATTTATTTTATGATAAAATATTATTTAACCCGAAAATCTCTTTTATCAAAGTTTTCGGTAAACTATTTCTCCTGTGTGTACCTACCTGAGCCGCATTTATTTTATGATAAAATATTATTTAACCCGAAAATCTCTTTTATCAAAGTTTTCGGTAAACTATATTTCTCCCGTTCTCTTTCTCTTCCACTCTTTCTTCTTCAAATCCTTCTCAGCAAATTCCTTCCTTCTCTTTCTCCTTCTTCTTCTTCTTCTTCTTCTTCATCTCTTTCCCTTCTTCGTGCTTTGATGTTTGGACACCTGTTTGGAAGAACTTCAATTTTCCCATCAATCTGTCTCTCACGAAAACCTCAATATAAATATAGAATCTCGACAAGAGATTTCCGCCAAAACTTGGAAGCTTTCGGTTAACGAGGTGGCGAGGGAGTTGATGGTAAACTATTTTCAAAGATTATCCCCCTTATCTTTCTTTTTCTTCTTTTTATTCCTCTGTTTCTTCTTCGTTCTTCTTCTTCTCTTCCTTTTCCTCCTCTTCCTCCCTCTTCTTTCTTCTCCTCCTCTTTGTTCTCCTATTCTTTCTCTTCCTTCCTTTTTCTTCTCCTTTCTTATTTTTTTCTCTTCTTGGCCTCCTTATCCTTCTCTTTCTTCTTCTTTTCCTTCTTCTTCCTTTTCTTCTTCTTCTTCTTCCTTTTCCTCTTCCTTTTCTTCATCTTTCTCTTCTTTTCCGAACGACACAAAATGTCCTGCAGGTACCTAATGTAATTTAAATGAGAGCGTTCCTACTACACATCTCGGGACGATTTTTTTTTTTCCAAATAGGTAGGTACACGATTTTTCTGTAACTAAGTGAACGAAAGAAAAATCACTACCAGGCTAGGCTAATAATTCTTGCTCTCCTACAAAGTGAACAACATAATTAACTCTCTCTCTCTCTCTCTCTCCCTCCTTGTTCACAGTTGTAAATGGCTCTCGATTAGTTGTTCTCCTCCTCCTCCTCCCACCCTTTTCGCTTTAATTATTCAATTGTCATCGAGAAGATAAAAACAAGAGAGAAAAGAATGAATAAATAATAGTGATAAGGAGAGAAAAAAAAAAAAAACAATTGAACAAAGAAAACAATAATAGAAGCAAGGGTAGGCGGAAAAATAGAAAGTAAAAAAAAATCTGGTGTGAACATCACACGACATTACAGTACGGAAAAATGTTGAAAATTTTTGGGATTGGCAAACCTATGGAAGAGAGAGAGAGAGAGAGAGAGAGAAATGTGTCCAATTTTTTTTTTATAAAATTAGGTACTACCAAATTTTACCAAAATCGCTCAGCAACAAATTGTTCTCTGGGACTCGGGGGACCTCAAAACGGATATCTTCACCCATTTCCCGATTTTTTGACCGATAGGTTTCCCATGTCCCTCTACATACCGTAGGTAATAGAAAGTAAAAGGGGAAAAAAGGGAGAAAGATCTGTCAGGAGAAAAAATTACTGAGGAAACTAAAAAGTCTGGGGTTGCCAGGCAGACCTGCCAAGTAGCGGGAGTTTGAAAAGTTGAGAGCTTGAGATTTCAGAACGAGATTGAATTTCTAAAGATTTTGTAATAGATTTTAATCAACCCTTTGGAGAATGGAATGTAGGTACAATTCAATTGATCCCAGGAAGAAGGCCCTATGTTAGTAGCAAAAATAACACAGGCCCTTCTCTCTGGGGACGATTCAGTTGGTCAAGTTACGAGCAATTTGGCACATCCACTAAAACAGGAGACACCAAATGTTTACCTGTTCTTCGTCTGTACTCTGTACGGATAGGATCAGTATTTGTTTAGCTGCCTTCTAGATGGTTTGAGATTCCAACAATAACATTTAATAAAACAGGATCTTTGTGGTCTTTCACACAATGCTTAAAAAGGGAAGTTATTTTTCGCTCTCACGGAAAAACCAGCAGCCCCGTTTCATTATTTCAAAACGATTAGGTGGGGGAAAGAGTATAGCTAATAATTTACTATGTACATAGGTACATATCTATACCTCCCAGGTACACAAAGTGCAAATACCGCGCCTTATAATATTATTGTGACTAAAAAGTGGAGGAACAATTCCCTAATAGGAGGGCTGTCTAAAACAAATGCCGACGAGGAGTTTCCCCATGGCCCGCAAAAAAAAAAAAAAAAAATACTGTTAAAAAAAAAAGCCGCAGGGGATTTTCCCCATGGCCCCAAAAAAAAAAAAAAAAAAATAGAAAGTAAAAAAAAATCACAAACGAATTATATTTCGAGTGGCTATAACTGATAATACTGTTTTAATTGAGAGAAGGGTTGGTTGACTCGGTAAAAATTGATGTAAAAAAAAAACTGTATGGTCCAAGTTTTGACCCTTGGGGCACCATTTTCGCAAGAACTTTCAAAAATACTGACCGGAATGGAAAAGGTTTTGTCAGTTGAACCCACATGTTCCCTTGAAGAGCATAATAACGTCAAAATGGCAACGTCGCATTTCAAGTATTAATACACAGATTCGAAGCCTAATGGACCGCATCATATGCTTTCCAAACATCGTGAAATGAGGACCCTAAACAACTCCGTAAGTCTGCAAAGGCCTTAGTAAGCCCGCCCACATGTTCCCTTGAAGAGCATAATAACGTCAAAATGGCAACGTCGCATTTCAAGTATTAATACACAGATTCGAAGCCTAATGGACTGCATCATATGCTTTCCAAACATCTTGAAACGAGGACCCTAAAAAACTCCGTAAGTCTGCAAAGGCCTTAGTAAGCCCACAAGTTACCCAGCTCTTCTTCTCTCTTAAGAATTAACCCCCTCCTGTTTTGAGTTTCCATCTTTACCATTTTTTCCCAATAAAGTCAACACTCAAGACGGGGAGGGGGGGACCGAAGGAACCCTCGAAAAGTTGTGTGTGTACAATTGTAAGAATGTTTGCATATGATTAGATCAGACTTATGTGGCGTATGGTAGGTACAGGTGGGCCAATAAATGGTACGTTTTTTAGGTGGGCGAATAAATGGTACACTTACCCTAGTAGCACTTGGAAAATGGGCTCTTCCGGGAGTTGCGGTTACAGGGAACCCCAAGGGTCCGAATTCAATGTGTTGAATCATCTGATAAATTCCATCAAAATCGGACAAACCATTCGAGAGTTCTAGTGAAACAAACAAACGGACAAATAACCAGGCAGACAACTAAACAGACATGCAAATTTAGACATGCAAAGCTGACAAATTAAATGCAAAATTGCCAAGTTCAAAACTGAGAACTCACGCTCAAAAACCAATCTACATCTACCCATGATAAACGGGATAGGTACTTAGCTCCCACAATAAGGAAACCTCCGGGCCACAGGGGTATCAAATATTTACATGGGGGAGATATGATACAGCTCTTGGAATCGGCTGTAAAGGTAAAGGAGGGGGGAAGATAACTTTAAGGACGGGGGAGAAAAGGTACTTGTGGAGGTAAAGGAGGGGGAGATAACTTTAAGGACGGGGGAGAAAAGGTACTTGTGGAGGTAAAGGAGGGGAAGATAACTTTAAGGACGGGGAAGGAAAGGCTAACAAGAAGGCGGGATACGATTAGCCTGGAATATACATTTCTGCGGTCACTACTTTACAATTTCCGATACACCTTCTTTTTTTCCCATCTCCGACAGAAGTCTCCTCTTCCTCCTCCTCTTTCTCTTCTACATCCTCTCCTCTTCTTCCTCTACCTCTTCCGCCTCCTTCTGGTCGTCTGTGCCCTTTGGTTCCTGTCTTTCATCTTTTTTAGCCTGGAATATACATTTCTGCGGTCACTACTTTACAATTTCCGATACACCTTCTTTTTTTCCCATCTCCGACAGAAGTCTCCTCTACCTCTTCCTCCTCCTCTTCCTCTTCTACATCCTCTCTTCTTCTTCCTCTACCTCTTCCGCCTCCTTCTGGTCGTCTGTGCCCTTTGGTTCCTGTCTTTCATCTTTACCTCCTTTAAAATTAGAAAGTCAAAACCTTGATCAGTGCTGCGTCCAAGATTTTTCAAGTTACACTTACTTACACTTAAGTATATTGAGATGGATTGGCCCCGAATCAAAAGATTGTAGGCCAACGAAAGAACAATCAAAACCAAAAAATCTGACGTTCTAGCTCTATATTTGCTACTTTTATTTTATGGTCCCATTTTAGATTTGCCTAAAGGAGAAACATGGGCTACCGTCTCTGAGTCTGCATTAAGAATGGCCTTCGTTGGAGATTTGCGGAAACACTTTTACTGCCCACAGGCCCCAGGTAATAAAATTATTTGAGTATTAAGTATTTTGATGCGAAACTGCAAGTTCCATCAATGTAATCGTGAGATTAAACCATATTGAGTTGCAGATTGCAGAACTTCTCAAAACTTCTGTCCTCCAAAGACACCTCTTGCACCCAACTTGCACAATATTATGATGTTTCAGCAAACTTGCACAACCTACAATGGTGTGCAAAGCGCCTCCACTGATGCCCAATATTGCAGGAGAGGCATGAATTGGGAAAAGGATGTTTTGGAGGGGGAAAACTTTCCCAATTGCCTTCTTTCCCGACTGCCTCTCACCCTTTCAACAACCTCCTTCCCAGCAAGACCTTTTCCGAGGGAAATATTTTCAAAGCCTTTTCTGCGGATGACCATAGCGTGTAGCTGTTTGATCTTCATAAATCTATTAATTTTAAATTAGGACGTATTATTTATGTACTGACCCAATCTGACCCTCACCTTTCCCCTTCCTGCCCGTCCCTGTTCAAACCCTAACCCTTTCTCTCTCTCTCTCTCTATCTCTCTTATGTTTTCGCCTTGTTCCTTCTTATTTTTCGAATTTTAATTAAACTACAATATTTTAATAATTTATGTACTGACCCAATCTGACCCTCACCTTTCCCCTTCCTGCCCGTCCCTGTTCAAACCCTAACCCTTTCTCTCTCTCTCTCTCTCTATCTCTCCTATGTTTTCGCCTTGTTCCTTCTTATTTTTCGAATTTTAATTAAACTACAATATTTTAATCTGGTATTGCAAAGGTGGAGGCTGTGGAAGGATGGGAGCCCCTTTTAGTTTTCTGGCCGAAAGGTGGGATGTTTTTCACCCAGAAGCGGACACTGCCTGTAGAAGATGGGAGCTGCGAGACTGCGTCAGTTTGAAATGTAGTTGAACGTGCGTTTATCCCGTTAACTGAACTCTTCAACATTAGGTATTTGACGAAACCCCGTTTCTCCACATTCGCAAAAGCAAGTTTTCGTCAAAAACGTTGAGTGGACACTGCCTGTAGAAGATGGGAGCTGCGAGACTGCGTCAGTTTGAAATGTAGTTGAACGTGCGTTTATCCCGTTAACTGAACTCTTTAACATTAGGTATTTGACGAAACCCCGTTTCTCCACATTCGCAGAAGCAAGTTTTCGTCAAAAACGTTAAAGAGCTCAGTTAACGGGACGCTAATTTCGGTAGCAAAAACTCTCTATTGTGTTCTTTGAACTAATGAAAGTGTCCAGTGAGAGAACAATAGCACTTCATAACTGTGGAAGAATCACCATTCGACGATTACCCGTGTGAAAATTTCAATCGAACTCATCTCGTTAGCGTAATATCCCGCAAGAAGTTGAGGTACTTTTCAAGTGGCCACAGGTAACCAGACCTTAAAGGGTAATCTGAGTTTCTGGTATCCAAATACTCGACTTGGACATTTGGTCCCTGTTCAGTCTTTGGAGCGGTTATTATAGATGACCCTTCGACACACCACCACCATCACCTGCACCGTCCGTCCGTCGGTAAGTAAATTGCCACTTCAAGTCCTCAAGAAGAAACCGTCTCTCCGGCACTGCCTCTAAGGTAGTAGGGAACGCGTGACAAGTTTAGTGCCTCTCTGGACAAAGTTTACCGGGTGGTGTTGACGTACCGACCCGGTATCGCGTAAACAGCACACCTACCCAAAGGAAACATTGAAGGGAAAGGAACCGATATCATAGCACGAATAAATGAATGGGTTAACTGGTGAAAAGACCATTACATATTATCAACTTTGGTTGTAGATGTAGATTCTTCAGCAAAACTCAAAATACGACTTGAGCATGGGAAAACACTTGAGATTCCAGAGGTAGACGGTAGGTACCTCTACACGTAAAGTTAGAAGATTTAAAGCTTAAGCACATGGGATAAGCAAACCCAATGAACCGAACCTATTTTAACGAGACATCTAGGGATGAAAAAAGACGAGGCATAAAAAATATCTTAGGCCTCTGGGAGAAGACAAGACACGTAGGAAAAACTTTTCAGAAATTTTATTTATTGTAATAAGGAACGCCAATTTTTCTCGCTTCAATGAACTATCTTTTTCTTCTTCTTCTTCTTCTTCTTCTTCTTCTTCTTCTTCTTAATCTTCTTCTTCTTCTTCTTCTTCTTCTTCAAAATCATATTTTGAATCGAATACCTGCCTGTAGAATGTCTGTGAGGAATTGAGGTAAGTATCACATAAAACCCCCTATTACGCCAATATAGATACTGGGCTGATGTTGGCTACCTTCTCCAACATACACATAGAATCTATCCATTTCGTTTTCTAACCTTTTGTAAACTGTGGATACTATCACGTCATGTGATGTGAAAATAGTGTATTTCTACCTTAATAACTGGTCTGGTCCTTTCCTGGTTAAATTGGTATTAGAACTAACTCCTTGCTGCTCGGCTCGTTCAATTACTTACCAGCCAAATTGAGAGAACAATAGCACTTCATAACTGTGGAAGAATCACCATTCGACGATTACCCGTGTGAAAATTTCAATCGAACTCATCTCGTTAGGGTAGGTAATATCCCGCAAGAAGTTGAGGGTATTTTTCAAGTGGCCACAGATAACCAGACATTAAAGGGTAATCTGAGTTTCTGGTATCCAA
The DNA here is from genome assembly GCF_000475195.1 of Diaphorina citri. Lineage (NCBI taxonomy): Eukaryota > Metazoa > Arthropoda > Insecta > Hemiptera > Psyllidae > Diaphorina > Diaphorina citri. The sequence continues at coordinate 41,155 of NW_007377925.1, read as the reverse complement.
ATACTCGACTTGGACAATTGGTCCCTGTTCAGTCTTTGGAGCGGTTATTATAGATGACCCTTCGACACACCACCACCATCACCTGCACCGTCCGTCCGTCCGTCGGTAAGTAAATTGCCACTTCAAGTCCTCAAGAAGAAACCGTCTCTCCGACACTGCCTCTAAGATTATCCTTTGCAGCAGATGATACGTTGTGAGGTAGAAAGTTAGAAGATTGGTTAATTTCATTTCCATTTTTAACACACATCTTCCTGAGAGTTTGGGTGAGGGGAATAAATCCGGGTGAAATTTAGGTCCGGTAGAAGGAAGGTTTATGAGGATGGGATTATTGGTCGAACTTAATCTTCCAGTATTTTTCGGATATCTTGATGCCGTCTTGATGTGGGTTTAATCTCTCTCTCTGATTTATTTATTCTTTTTATATGTACCTACCTACCTATTAATTCATTTGTTGCCATATTGTTGTGAGGTGGGGATGTATAAATACAAGACCCACCATCACATGGACAACGTCTGGAAGTAGAAATCACCTGAGCTGATAAGTTTATGAATACGAGTTCTCCAATAAGTTGACACCTATGTGAAATAGGCCGGTCATTCACTATCACATCAGGTAGACCTGACAGGTCGCCTGAGAGACCTATTATTGCTGCCATATACACTATCAAGTGGATCTGATAGGAGCACCTGTTCAGGTGTACCTGTCAGGTGTACCTGTCAGGTGTACCTGTCAGGTCTACCTGATAGTGAATGGCCGGTCTTATGCTTAACTCTGGATTCAAACCAATAATCCTGGCTTATACATAGAGGTCATTTACGGTTATGAAGGGCTCAACATTGATGTTTTTTTAACTGACGAAAACAAATTTTCACTCAACACAACTACAAAACAATACTGACATACATGTAATTTTTTTTATTAATCTGCTAAGAATGTATATGTTTATTTAACATAATCCGGGTGAAATTTAGGTCCGGTAGAAGGAAGGTTTATGAGGATGGGATTATTGGTCGAACTTAATCTTCCAGTATTTTTCGGATATTTTGATGCCGTCTTGATGTGGGTTTAATCTCTCTCTGATTTATTTATTCTTTTTATATGTACCTACCTATTAATTCATTTGTTGCCATATTGTTGTGAGGTGGGGATGTATAAATCCAAGACCCACCATCACATGGACAGCGTCTGGAAGTAAAAATCAACTGAGCTGATAAGTTTATGAATACGAGTTCTCCAATAAATTGACACCTATGTGAAATAGGGATACATCTTAGGTCGATCATTCACTATCAGATCAGGTAGACCTGACAGGTCGCCTGAGAGACCTATTATTGCTGCCATACACTATCAAGTGGATCTGATAGGAGCACATGTTCAGGTGTACCTGTCAGGCTTACCTGATAGTGAATGGCCGGCCTTATGCCTAACTCTGGATTCAAACCAATAATCCTGGCTTACAGAGATCATTTACGGTTATGAAGGGCTCAACATTGAAGTTCTTGAACTGACGAAAACGAATTTTCACTCAACACAACTACAAAACAATACTGACATACATGTAATACAACGCATTGAAAGAAAAGAAACAATATTCCAGCAAATAATAAATAACCCACTCCCCAAAGTCCTAGCACTCTTTGAATCAATCATTTTGAGTATGACATTTTTATTTCGACTAGAAGATTGATCAATCTTCTCGTTCTCGTCTCCTTCTTTTTCTTCTCCTCCTCCTCCTCCTCCTTCTTCTTCTTCTTCTTCTTCTTCTTCTTCTTCTTTTTCTTCTCTTTCTCCTTCTTCTGCTTTTTCTTCTTCGTATTCTTCTTCTCCTCCTTCTCCTTCTCCTCCTTCTTCTTCTTCTCCATGTCCATTGTTTCTCTTCCAACATGTTCCTGAACCTTCTCCAGTTAACTCTTTGAATCAATCATTTTGAGTATGACATTTTTATTTCGACTGGAAGATTGATCAATCTTCTCGTTCTCGTCTCCTTCTTTTTCTCCTCCTCCTCCTCCTCCTCCTCCTCCTCCTTCTTCTTCTTCTTCTTCTTCTTCTTCTTCTTTTTCTTCTTCTTTTCTTTCTCCTTCTTCTCCTTTTTCTTCTTCGTATTCTTCTTCTCCTCCTTCTCGTTCTCCTCCTCCTCCTCCTCATAACACATTGCAATGTATCTATTGTGCTTTCGTCAGTGTTGGAGGGTGCAAGATTTACGGGAAACAGGACTCACACAGGACCTAATGGCAAAATAGAGCCGACTGGAAGAGGCTGACTGAAAACGAAGAGCCTGTATGAACGGAAAAGGTGGAGAAGAAGAAGAAGAAAAAGAAGAAGAAGAAGAGAAGGCAGATGTTGCATCTAGTTTTCCGGGACATAAACTTGATATTGGTAAATAGATGCTGGTGAAGTGCTGGAATGGTCTGATATCAAAATCACTAAATTTCACGGTGTTTCCTTGTGAAAAACTCACCCCCGGGACTGAAATTTCTTCCTATCTGACCAGTCGAAAACTTTTTTTGTTGATTGCGTGAATTATGACTTTTTTCCCCTCCTCCTGCCTCCTCCTTCTCCTCCTCCTCCTGCCTCCATGGAAAATGTTGCACTTTATTGAAAACTCCAAACATGCCCGTCCACCTCCACACCCTCTCCCCTCCCCCTCTTCCTACCCCTCTAATCTCTCTCCCCTTCTCCTTTTCCACTCCTCTTCCACTAGCTGTCCTCGCAGTCTATTTGAAACTTTTATTTATTGTTTTTTCATATTCTCGACCATCCCCACCCCTACTCTTTCTTCTTTTTCTTCTCCTCCTCCTCCTCCACGGATAGGATTTTCCATGATGTTTTTCAAATATTCGCCCCCTCCCTTCTCCTCCTCCTCCTCCTCCTCCTCCTCCTCCTATTTCTTTCCACTCCATTCTCCATTACTTCTATTCTAGCTCCTCTCTCTTCCCCTTTCTTCTCTTCCTCAACAATCTCATGAACTTAGGATATCTATTTCTCCTCATCTCCCTCCTCCTTCTTCTCTTCTTCTTCTTCTTCTTCTTCTTCTTCTTCTTCATCCTCCTCCTTCTCAATTTTTGTCTCCGTCTCCTTCACCTCTTCCTTCTTCTCTCCTACTATTCCCTTCTTTCTTCTCCTTTTTCCTCTTCTATCCTTTCTTCTTCTCCTAGTTTCTCTTCCTCCTCCTACTCCTCCTCCTCCTCCGATCCCCTTCCTTCTGATAATTAATCGCCATTATCAATTTACAAACAGGTGACGCGTATTGCATAATCTTGGGTGCGGGGGAAGGGGTAACGTTTGGACGTCCACTATAAACATCCCCCTTTTCTCTTTTGTTTCTAGGTAACCTTTGTTACAAAATCGTTTATTGTTTTCAGTGTGATACAATAAAGTTCGAATTATCATTTTACAATGGTAGTAAAGTTCAAATTATAATATTTCCCTAGCTTTTTGATGATTGAAATTAAATAATGCCTACCTACATAATGATGTTCATTGAACGAACGGATTGTGTTTTAGGATTTAACGCGATGTCGCAGGTT